>NW_017803882.1:161722-214649 GCF_001625305.1 Branchiostoma belcheri
AGGGACGTCCCTAGCCGAAGCTAGGTACTCATTTTCACCTGAGTGAAGTGAGGAAAGTCGTGTAAAGTACCTTTCCCAAGGGTACAACGTCGGGGCGCATGTTCGGACTTGTTCGGGTACGACCTACCAACATCACATGACTTTTTACAAATTTCACAGGGGTCTATCTATCAACCAGTCTCATTCAGTACTCACCATAGTCTGTTCTACCACTTTGAAGAGAAAAAACTACATTCCAATAGAAAATTTTCTTTTTCTTTCAACTTTTATACCAGCTTTCTCACTATACTATACTAATGAAACCCCCCAAATTCACACACATACAGCTAAGAATACACAGCTGGAAACCCCCTGCATACCCCAAATCCCCTTTCTGTAACAGAATATATTGTCTGTATTACAACCATGCCATATACAGCAATATCCATCCTTATTTTCGTCCCAACAAACAGTAAAAATGACTATTTTTGTGTGCTGAGGGGGGGGGGGGGTGTCCCTGAGGCCATTTTGAGGCCTCTACTGCGCAACGCAAATGTGGTGTCTGCCCTGGTGGTTTCCGCTACACCAACTCACTACTTAACACTCTCGGGGTGTGACAGATCAAAAGTAATGACCAACGGGGTCTGGACCTTCTTAGAAACTAACTCATAACTGGCCGGATCTCTGCTGCTTATCAGATATTTCAATATAAGGTAACACTATACTGCCGGCCCAAGGACCAGGTACGCCGGTTGTTAGTTGTCTTGTTTCCAATATTGATATGTAAACTCTACATTACGATGATCGACTGTCGACGCTAATTAAGGTGATAGGGCGGCTCCTTACATCCCCCCTTGCTGTACCCAAGCGACGTCCTCGGTGCTGGTATTAGGTTACATCGAGTAAATACGAGTACACGTATATATCATACAAATCATATTATTGGGTTAACAAACAAAACAAAACATATACGAGTAATACAATCATCGTTGTTAGGTTCCTACAGAAGTATTTCAAAACTTGGTACAATCAGTATCGGAAATCAACACGGGCTCATATTCGAATCATCATTACACAGATCAATTCAACACTTTCAACACAGGGCATTCCAGAGGACTGTCCAGAGTGGCTGACAGATCTGATGAAAAGGTGTTACCACCAGGACCCTGGACAAAGACCACTTTTTCCTGGTAGGTATATACATACTTATGTCTAGTAATACAATCATCGTTGTTAGGTTCCTACAGAAGAGCTTGTTCTCAGCATTTTCTAACACCCAGGCTCTTCCAAGACATGGAGGAGTGGAATTTGTCTACATTGACTCAATATAACGGAAAGTATACAGATAACAGACGAGGATCATAGACGCAGGACGCGTACCCCCCCCTTTTCTGCCGTAAAAACGGCTTACACCAACTACAAATCACTCAGAACGTGAGAAGGTACAGGAATGATACCCGCTAGCAAGAAAAAATCGGCCAGAATAGTAAATTTGCCCTGATAAGAAGACCATTAAATGGCCCGTCATTAGGGCCTTGTACGGGACCTAGCCCTACGACAGGTTCCGAAGTGCAAAGTTGCCGAAATCTCAGCAACCGGTTGGATTTGTGGAATAAAATTTGGCCAAGTTTTACATCTTGACTAGTTTTATCGTATAAACGGAAAAAAATCCAAGGTCAAGTTCGTTAAAGGTCGCAGTACACAGTATATATGGGCGAACCCCGTAGTCAAAAGTAGTCCGGCAGAAAGTAGTGCTGCACAATACTAGAGAAAGGGGCAGAGATTCTTGTGTGTACGCCAGCGAGGCGGATACTGCGGTGAATGGTAGTGGAATACGTCAGGTTTGAGACTGTAAAAGTTGAATTTTCATGTTCGTTCGGTTAGCGTAGATTCTGTCTTGATACTGTCACTGCCTAGTGCAGTGCCTTTGCAATTCCGTGACCTTCCGCATAGCGCTTTTAAAAGATTGCGTCACGAGTGAATCCAGGTAGCTTACTGTTATCATAGAACAGCTCTACGAAGTTTCTTTTTTTGAAAGTTTACAGCATCACTGAGTACAGTCAGTAACGTGAGTCAAACGACAAAAAAAATTCAACGCAGAAACAACTTAATTTTATTGACAAGATTGAGGTAATTCAAAATATCTCTTATTATAGTGCTAATAACAGTTTCATTAACTTGAGGTATTTGTTTTTGCATAACAAATTCCTCTATAGGCTAATCATCTTACTCATGAATTAAGGGCTCTTTTATTATTTTTCATAATTCCAAATGATTCATGCTTTATCTTCTGTCAAGTCTAACAGTTGAACTATCCTTCACCCCGCTGACTAACCTGGTCACCAAAACAACTTTGGTGACCAACAGCTACCTTAGCAGGTTGAAGGTTAATTAATTTATACATATCAAAGTGGGCGTGACATTTGCTGGGGCGGTATCCATGTAGTTTCCCTATTATTAGGACAATGGTACATTTTTCATAATTTCTGTTTCAAAAACATTGTCTAACTCCAACATACCCTATTCTGAAACACTAAAACTTCAAGCAGTTTGACATTTCTATTAATTTCCACCCTGCTTTGATGTTGTAACTGCATATTCTCTAAACATTTCAACTGGTCTGTCCCCAGCAATTGTGACGTGAACCCGATTTTCTTCAGCTCAAGACTTCAATACACAGTCAACCAAGAACATCAGAACTTTAAAACATTTCTAGATACAAAGAATCACGAACTTGAATCTGTGAACAGGTAACAAGAAACTTAACATAGCAACAATATCATCCGACACACTCTTTATAATGAACACATGTTGAATAGAAACATTAGCCAGTGGCTTTATGAGTGTCACTCTTATTATACAGTTTCCAATTATGATCAACTTTACACTTTTTTCTGAAATCATGGACTTACTCTGCCATTCGATATTCCAAAATAACAAATATGATAGATCATTTTTTTAATCAATAACTCAAAAACAATATGCAAAACAGAGCTATCAACAAAGCTGTCTGCTAACTCTACTGGTCTGTAACATGTCCCAACACTTACAAATAGAACTATTTTTACTTTCATAGCCAAGTTCCACACAGCCAAGCTGTAAAGTTTTCTTCTCTGTGACCGACAGAAAGAACTTGAACATACCAGCATCTAAAGATGCTGTCAACATGCAACCTGAGGACTTTTCTTCATCAACCACAAATTGCCGAACATGATTTTGTCAATTTTAAGGCGACCGGTAACCTTGCATAGCTGTATACAGTTACACAATGCAACACAAGCTCAATACCTCTGACTCTCCTCTCTTATGGTTCTTCATCAACCCTGAATGTCTACGCATGATTCTCGTCATTGTTAGAAAGCTGGAAAGTTGGATACACATATTCAACCGTCTCCCTCACATAAACCCATCCGGCTATTCACAGAGTAAGTCAGCAGGAATATAAATAGGTGATAGTAGCTTGAAACCATTCTTGAATTGCTTTAACTGTAAATACATTCACAGTAGGATTTCCCATCACTGGCAGAACGTACTGCACCTGTGTGAAACCTGGATTTTCTTCTAGATGTTTTGTCAGAGTTGCATCAGAATTTTGTCTGTTGCATATATGAAACCCATAGGTGGGATGTCATCCCTAAAAAAGCTAATACGACCCTGACATACGGATGCTCAGTACGATGCACATTAGGGGTTTCAAGTAGCCTGACTAAATCTGCGCTCCTAGCGGCCGGCCCAGTATTACACCAGGGGCGGCTGGTGTAATACCGGGCCGGCCGATAGGAGCGCAGATTTAGTCAGCCTAGGGTTTCAAGCAGTTGAAGTTCTGCCAGCATAGTTTGGATATCCCAAACAACAATCACATTCCTGACTAATCCTGAACCACAGACAGCTTACTCTGCATAAAGTGGGGCTTCTTCCTTCAAGTTACCCAGTTGAGTGTTTACAACATTTGTGCCCTACAAATACATGTGGTTAATTTTCTGCTTCCATCTCTCACAACATTTTAAAGTTTTCTTAGAGCCATGTTCACTAACAGTGGAGTCACTATAAGTTGAAAAAATTGTTTGAAACTTGAACTTCTTCTTGTGGAATTTAGAATCTGCAATTTTTCTCTAGGAGAATTCGTAATTACGACTCTTTGTGTTTTGATTTCGATATACCAAAAGGTGCTTGAAAACAAGTCGACACAGCAATAACACGCTATGCTCTAGAAAAAAGTCTTACACTCAATAAGCACAAAAGTTGATTAAGAGTGGTGCTTGAGAATTAAAATTAATAAAAAAGAAAGCAGAAATGCACAAGTTATGCCATCAAACGTGAAAAAGACCACATCCTTCATAATTGTCTTTTCTAAATTACAATTATAGAAATCACAAGTAACTGGAATATGGTTGAGAAAAGACTACCTGAATGATATTTAAGCAAAGAACAAAATCAACTTCAAAATCAAGGTGGGTCAAGACATAAGCCCATTACACTTTAAGTTTAACAGGTGTACAGATGTGCTTTGGTTTTCTAATTCCTACTTGTCTGGCAGTGCCCTAGCTAGTGTGTCTAAAAGCCGTCCCATGTCAGTGTGACTCTGTTATCTTGCTAAAAGGACATACACAGTACAGTACTGTACGTTGTCAGTTTAAAATGGGAAGTGACTCAAGCAGCTAAAAGGCTCCGTTAAATGGTCATCAGTGATTCGACTTTGAGTTTACAGTGGATCAACTTCAGCTGATGCTTTCTGGTGTCAGAATGTAGAAATACTATAGGTCTCTGCTTTTTGGGTGACTTATTATTGTATGGTGCAGTGGCTGTGTAAGAAAGGCCCCGAGGGGTGATGAATTTGCTGCTTGTCATCTTGTTAACATCTTGACCTTGCTATGGGATGTACTGCTGATTTAAGTGTAGTACCAGAAATCTGCACTCATCCACAGTCAACTAACACAAATATTGGTTTGACTGTAGCTTTGTTTAAAAAAAAAAAGAGTGAAAATGGAAACTAACTTGTAAGCAGTCATAAAACATTTTAACGTTTCTTTCTGATTTCTTGCTGTTTGTATCGGCTGCCAAGCTGCATCAGGACGTATTCTGCTGCGCACTGTTTAGCGTCGTCTGGATTGGGGGCTAGTTTATTAGGTGTGAAGGGGGTATTAGGGCCAGGAGAACCTGAGCTGTAGCCTGGGATGTTCACTTTAAAGAAGAAAAGCTGTCTGTTCTGCCCAGAGGTGGAATGGAGGGTGTACATGGGGTTTCCCCACTGATTTTTCCTGCACAGCTCCTCAAGCACCTGTACAGCAGACTTACTGGGGCTTCCCGGTGGGGCCTGGGTGTGTAGAACCCTGTAGAACCCCCTGCCCATCCCCTGCCAACCACCCCCTCCCCTCATCCACCCAGCCCCTCGACCCCTTCCCCCCATAGGGGGCATACCGCCCAGACCGCCCATCATCGGGGCCCCTAACGGATCAAACTGATGGTACATCGGAGGGAGGAAAGGGGGAATCATGAAGCTCTGATCGTTCATCTGCCGAGCCCGCCGCGTGTTTCTGTCCACCGGCTTAGCGAGAGTCACTTCGAGCTTGGCACCTTCCAGGAGATTTCCGTTCATGGCTGTCATGGCTGCCAGGGCGTCTTCTCGCGTCTTATAGTGGACAAACGCGTAGTCACGGATTTTTTTCACTCTGGCCACAGTTTCTTCTTCCCCCACCTCGAAGGCTTGTTTGATTGCGTCCTCTGTTGTTGTGAACATCAGGTTGCGGACGTATAACACCTTGACCTTTCTCATGACTTCTTCGTCGACCTCCGGTTCCGGCTCGGCCCAATCCACGGCGATCTGATGCCCCCACAGCTGGATCCGGCCTGGGATCAGCTTCCTGCGCGCCATGGCTGCAGCCCGGTGGCTCTCGTATTCGACAAACGCAAATCCACGATTCTTGGTTTTGTCTGTGACCATCGGGTACACGATTACGTTCACCACCCCCTCGGTGATCTTTGCTATCTCCGTCAGGATGTCGTCTTTCGTTTTGTTCTTGGGGATTCCTCCGACAAAGAGTCGGCAGTTGTCCACGCTCTTGATCACCCCGATGAAGCGGCCTTTACGAATCTCGTAGCTGTTCAACTGTCGGACAGCGTTCTTGGCGTCCTCCTTGTTGGTGTACACCACGAAGGCGTAGCCTCGATTGGACCCGCTGAAGTCCATCATCAGCCGCAGCTCGAAGATCCGTCCGATCTTCTCAAACACGGGTACCAGCTCATCTTCGTACAAGTCTCTGGGAAGCTTGCCGACGAAGACTTCGCAGCCGTGCTGTGGGGCAGGTCCCTCCCAGCCAGGCGGGGGCCGGCCATAGATACGTTGGCCGTTCTCCTGGACGAGGCTGTAGCCAGTGCACCGGGTGAGGGTGCGCAGGGCCGCCTCCTTGGGTGCTCCTTCGATGGTCTTGATTGCAGGGGCTGGTGGAGTGGCAGACATGATCACGTACAGTTGATTCAGATCTGTAGGGAAAGATGAGGACTATATTAGCCTTTGTTACCTTAACCCTTCGGGCACGATCAGCCACGATCGTGGCTTTCCCTGCCGAGCACGATCGGCCACGCTCGTGGCTCATTTCCATTGGCCACGATCTTGATCGGGTATCTTCGGCTAGCGTCACATGCATGCAAAGGCTACAGGGTGGGTGGGAACCAGGGCTAGGGGTGGGAAACTCATTATCACCCTGCTGAGCTGACAATGGAGGGTGATTATCTCACTGCTGATAACATTTGCAGGGCTGTCAAATTAATAGGCATGAGCCTCCAAGAGTCCAAGGGCCCACATGGTAAGTACAGTGGCAAATTTTGGGCAGAGGGAACTTCTTTACGCAGTTTGTAGGCAAAATTTGAAAAAAAAAGTGTTCAAGAAAGTTACTTATGATCTCATTATCTATTGTACATGATGGATATTTGGTTGATTTTTATTAAAAAGAACTGATAGCTGAACTGGGGGGGGGGTTCCTCCGCAGGACAGAACATGCAAGTGGAATGATGGTGATGATGACAATCCATGACGTAGGACAGGGGCATCTTCTCTTGGTACACACACCAACTGTTAGTTTTGCTGTGTGCCACACTGTCATGAATACTGGTGACCCACTTCAACAGTTGGCAGCGTGGGTTTTCAAAATGGCAGAACATTTGAATTTTGATGCACTGAGTTTTTCATGCAAGTGATGATTTTTTCCCTTGTTTATATTGCTATAAAAGTTGTCGCCCATTCAAACATGTCAATTTCATAATACATGTAGTACATATACCTTGGGACTATACACATATAATTATGCATAACCCTTGTGACCATTGTGCATAATCTTACAAAACCAGGGCTTGAAATACTTTTTTAGGTGCATGAAAAATTTGTGTCAGCAAAAATGCTACTTGCAATGTGGCAATGTGAAAAACCTATGTGCACAATCATATATGATATAGTTTTCAGTGTGGTAAAGACAACAGCTCTCAGTATATGTAGTATAACAATTTATTGAGGAAAAACATGTTTTCAGCTTATATATAGTAAAATCTAATACAGCAAACGCTATTCTATTGCTTTGAGAGATCCCTGACTGCACTACCTAGAAGTTTGCAGTTTGTAAACATGAGATACCACTCTGGTAATTTTCAACTGCTAGTGTCAATACAAGTAATATTGCAAGTTTAGACTCTGATATCTTTACTAACCTGAGTGCTGACCAATTTGTAGCGGCAACCCAAATATGAGTTGCCGATACAAGTTGAATGGCACCCAGACTATGTCTCGAAGCTCGTGTGGATGAACTGTCCCAACTTGTTTTTTGAGAACTTAAGTATTGTATGACTTCAACTTGAAGTCGACTTAATTTTGCTTATGTTCACTCCTACTCGCACTATAATTAGACAGGAAATTCGGGGGGACTTTTCCGGATACAAAAGTTGGGACGTGTGCCTGATAAACAAAAGAAGGACTGACATTCTGAAGTTGACTCTATTGGCCCGTAGGCCCAATGTCCCAGTGTCTTTTTAGTTGTCCCAGCCCATTATTAATTAGGCCTCGCCCAGCCTAAATTTTTAAGTGGTCAGTGGCCATTGGACCACATTTAATTTCGAGCCCTGTTGGTACATGTATCTCAAGCCCTGATAACACTTGCAACCATATATAATCCTTGGGGTTTCAAATTTTTAGGTAGCCTGCCCTTAGTGCAAAAAAAATCAGCGCTGCGGAGTGAAAATCCAGATCCAGGCTAGCCCAGCGGAGTGGAGAGGTCACCATGAAAACGGTAAATGATTCTGTATTTTTTCTCATGCATACTTGTATCACCAGGTATTGCTACAAAATAGGTTGCAGTTCCACAGCCCGGTATGCGTGAATATGACCTTATAAGTTATATCAGACATTCTGCCAAAGTGCTCTGCACAATACTTTATGGGTTTTGTGCCGGTGCAGTACGTTTTGCTGATGTGCTCAACTTACCTAATCAATTAGCATTTCTTACACATTTCTAATGTATTATAACTTGTAATATTTTGGGCTCTAGCCAGAAGACATGATCCAATAAGAAATCCACATTTCTGATTGGGTATGATTCCAACCTCAGTCATACCAGTGGTGATTAAATCCTTGGAAACTGCTGCTATAGTGCCCAGCACTTCACAGCACCCTGGGTATGAGATCAGACAAAATGAGTTTGCCTGCCATCTTTGCAAAAATTGACAGAGTTCAATGTTTATACAAAGCAGAGTCAAGAGAATGTGTACTTGATGTACTTTATCGATTTCTTTTGCAAAGAATACCAATTTGTTTTACATACAGTCTCATCATGGAGGTAAAATCTCATTTATACCTCAACAGTGAACTAATCATTTAGTAATATCATGGAGGTAGAATTTTTCTACCTCCATGGTAATATTGGCATGAACAAACTAGGATGAGATTTTACCTATTTTACAGAAAATTAAAAATTGGTGAACTGTCTACAGGTATCCTTCTGTGCAGTTTAGGCACAGCTGGCAGGAGCCTGGATGCCAGCTGTGGCCAGGATGCCTGGCAAGCTAGGCCCTGAGAGCCAGTATGCATGAGCTAGGATCTAATCTCAAAGCAGATCATATGGTGGCAGCTGGAAAATGCCCTTGGCAATTAACACCCATGTGCAAAGAGGTGAAATAGTCATTTGAATATAAAAAGGGCAGGTCTGGGCCTATTATCTCCAAATACAGAATTGTTGACTGCATGCATAAACCCCCTTGATAGAAACAGCCTGCTTGGTGGAAACAAGGAGATGGAAATAAGAAAGGCAAAAAGAATAGTAAGATTTCTCACATAACATGGCTACATACTTGAGAACGAGAAAAACATCTGAGGATATAGATTATGTAAATGAGGGCATAATTTGCATAATTAATGGCAAATTCTTATAATTCCATAGTTGTAACTGCTGCACCCTGAATTTCATACTTGTCACATTTGGAAGTTAAGTGAGGGTGAACATCAATAAACATAATTTATTCAAACCATGACCTCATTTGTATAATTTATGAGGAAGTGTTATAATAGCCTTTTTGTTATGGCTGTCATTTGTTAAGGCTGTCATTGGGTGGAGAATATGATCAACTGATATAATCCATACAAATGAGGCTCTTATTTACAAAATCAATGATTAAAATTGTATAATTCGTCACCCGCAAATTTGGCGAAGGTATGAGATCGTGGAACTCTTGGTAAGACATGTGAAGCCTTTCTTGAGGCATATACATGAAATTTTCACTTCTTCCAGTTGAATAAAATAGAATCTACTCTTGGACAACTACCGGAAACTTTGTACCAAAGGGGAGGGAGCAGGGGATCATATGTCCATTGGATCCTGTACAAAACAAGGAACAAAAACAGGCTTCAAAGTACACTTACCAGAATTGCAAGGTCCCAAAAATTCCATCCACTGGACAGCTAAACATGTCTAGTTGCCGTTTTTGGAAAAAGCCCGGCTTCGACTCCTGCCTGTTAAAGCGCTAGAGCCCTTTAAATGTAAACAACCACTGACCTTTGAACCTGCAGCATAGAAACACACGACTTGTGCTGGAAAACCCCCTCCCAAAACATGTAATTCTATAGCACCACCAATGGCAAAGGTCACCATTTCTTTCTGGATTTCAAAAGTAAACACATGTCTGACCTCCCTACCTGAAAAACTGGCCAAAATGGACCCAGGATTCAACCAGGAAAAAATTCTCAAAAATAATAACACTAAAGTCTTTCCTTAGACTCATGTTACCTTTGCCAAGATGGTAAACGCTTTCAGCACTGCACAGGGGAAGGGAAGATTGTCCTTCATAACATGGACAGCCTGAATTAGAGCTGTGTACCTAAACAAATTTTAGGTACAGGTACAGGTACAGGTACAGGTACACAGGTTTAGGTACAGGTCCGGACCTGAACCTGTACCTGAACAATTCGACCAATTTATATGCTCTTCTGAACTCCTTCAATAACAAAAAAAACATAAATAAACTTGATAGTTAAGGTTTATTCTTTGTTTATGGCGAATGCTCAGATAAAATATAGGCAAAACTAAGATATTTTTGTTTTCATGAACACACTGTCCTTACACAGGCACCCATTGTTAACCAGCTATTTAAACATTTGAGGTCACAAATAGGCATAAAATTGGTGTGAAATTGTTTAGGTACAGTACCGGTACTGAGGGATTAGGTATTTTGGACCTGTACCTAATCAATTTTTCCGGTACAGTATCGGTACTGCGTACCGGTACACAGCTCTAGCCTGAATGGGCACTACATGTATACAAAAAGGCTGCAGGAAAATTGTTGCCACTTCATACCCGTAGGATAACTCTTGTCAGAATCAATATGCAAAGTGAGCCAATTTTAGTAGCATTGTGCTCAGTAAAAAGTTTCAAACCACCTCCCAGATCTAGAGGAGTATAAATTCAAGGGGATTCATTCCTCAAGCTAACCAACATCTTGCACACACAGTACAGTCGTCCCTCAGTAAGACATCTGCAGCCGCATAGTTTGTTCCCGTTTAGAAACTTCTCGTAACATGACTGTAATGATAAACTTCTATGCAGCAGAGAAAAACCCAATGCTTAGGCCACCTGTGACAGTTTCAACAAAATCCTTTTAGGATCTATTTTGCCAGATAGGACTGATTTCCTCTGTGAACATATTTGAGTCGGGTCAAGATTTAGGTCCCGTTGAATTGTGTGAAGGCTGATATTTTGCGGGTTGTAACATTCACTAAAAACACTGTGATCCCACTCGCCATTCAACTTTTGAGCGTAAAGTTAGTAACTTGGGGGAAAATATGTAACTGCATGTTTTCTATTCATATTTGATTGGCAATATATTCACAGCATCTGACAAGGTCCATGTCTAATGATGATACTGCACATTAGAGCTGATCGGTTACTTTTGTGGTACATTGCATCATACCAGGTGTCGGAAGGCAATCCATTTTGTGTTCACACTCGCGGTTACATCCGATCCCGCCGCAAGTGTCTTGAACTACCTCCTCGAGGTGGATTACTTTTGGATTGGGATGGGAGAAAATCAATCTGGATTTGAGTGTTCATACTGCAAAAACTGATCCGGATTGACTGAATTTCAATAATTTCGATCGGGGTCCGTGGTCAATCCGGATCCATCTTTTTGAAGGTGAACGGGGTCTACAAACAGAGAGAAGTTGAAAACCTAATAAGAAGGGCCAGTTAAACCTTGGCCACCCTTTGGCCAGTGTAACTCACCAGCATCATCCATATAGTGTTGTAACAAACCACACCTTTCGAAAAAAGAGTAGGGGCATGCCCTGGTGTGCGATAGTCCAAATACTAGTACTTATCTGATTATTCACTACGCACAACTGTCAAGAGTAGTGTGAAATTCACACTGATGGAGATCCTAAAACAAACAAACAAACAAACTACAACACAACAGATATAACAGCAAAACCATTATGGTAAACAGAGCGTAACTTGGAAAATTCCAAGTCTCACCATACTGCCCAAACTGCGACGCTCTGGAGACCACCAACCACTACCTGTACCACTGCCCCCGCTATGAGAACGAAAGGCATCACATGCTGATGGAAGCAGACAACATTCACGAGACCAACAACACAGCAAAGGAAGACAGAGACACGGACATCGTCACACTGGCCGGAATGAGAGTAGGACTTCCTGAAGGAGCAAACAACCAGATGTACCTAGCCCTCTCCCGGTACATCGAGAGTACGCGCCGTTAGATTTATCCCCAGGGGGCAATCGATGGTTGCTACGTAATACATCATTTTTACCTACAGTTTGCAATTTTAGCCCATCAGGGTGTAAGGTGGCTGAGAAGGCTTGAATTACATACGAGATCGCTCAGCTCGATATCCGTGATCGAGGCTCCGTGTTGACACAAGCTGACAGGAATTTTCACGGCTCGTTTGCACCCAATTCACCACACGACTGGGCGGGAACGGTTCAAAATCACTCGTCAGCGCTTGTCCCTCTTTCTCTCTACACACACTTCTGTGTCAGTATCTAAAACTAAATAAGCAACACATGTGCTGAAAACAACAACGCAACCGGGGACGTATAGATTTGCTAGAATTACGCTATTAAGTGTAAATTTGGGGTAAAAAAGCGTGTTAAAAACGTACCGTTGCAAGGTGACGACGCTTAAAACGCCTGATCTCGTTGATTGTGAACTTTAATTTAAAAAGAAAAGGCTGGTGGTGAACGTGACCCCACGCGCGTGCCTCGGTCGCCTGCAGCACAGGGAACCGTACAGAAAAGGGGTGTGTGATTTTTATAATCATATCAAAACAAACTTTGAAAGAAAGACAGATACCCAACTATGTCTTTTTAGAAATGTTCATGCAGTGCAGACGAAATATAGCTGCACTAGATGCTTAATTGTTTAAAATGGTGGAAACGTGAAGAAGAAAAAAAAAGAAATAGTTTTACAGGCAAACCTCCCTTAGGATTGGATCAGTCCAAGCCACGAAACGAGAAAAAGACAACTTTCCTAATCTCCAAGCAGATGTTTCGCGATGTTGGGTGGCGTGTTTGATACTGTCTGGCCAATTTGATACTGCCTGGCCAATCTGATACTGTCTTTTGCAGCCACCGAAACATCTGCTTGGAGATTAAACTTTCCCACACAAGCTCTGTCTGTAGGGGGCCACGTCGAGAGTTCTATGCGTTTCTCTTTTCCTTCCGCGAGAGAAAGTAGTCCGTTCCACGGCTCCGGGCGTCGACTCGCCTCACAAGAAAGCTTACTACCGCTGGATTCTACAATCAAATACCTTCCTTATTGTAACTTATTTATGATATTTAGACTTCTTTATTTGCTCCTAATGAATTTTTAAGCCGAGAATGTACCTTTCCCGTTGTGATATCATGACCTATCAAAGATTAGGCAATTTTAGTGCAATTTCCCTGTGTATCTTCACCTTGATGCAGATTTCGCACCCCTTACAGGAAATTTGTCGGGTGAGAAAGAGCAAATCTTAATCTTTCTGATGATATTTGACTTACAGACGATTTCGAGGGCGAAACGGGTTTCCCCCACCCCCAAAATTCGGTGAGGCCACGGCCGGGGGTGAGGCCATGTCACGGGAGCAGGCAGGCAATTTTAGGACTGTACCGACGAATAAAACAAGCTTTGACTACATGCAAAAATTGCCTCTAAGAATTCAGGAGATAGCGTTTCAGAGGGTCTGGTTTTGAAAAGGACGAAGTAGATGTAGTAGGTGTTGGGGAGTTTCTTAGCAGTGTAATAAATGTGGGTTACAGGAAGCAGGCGCTATAATTAGTTGTTGATGTGTGTTTTTTTTTTATTTCCTTACAGATCCTTATATCAGACACCTGTGACGATCGTCTGCGGCAATGACGAGCATGCAAGACACTCTGAGGTTTGTACACGTACTTGACAGTTGACCTTGTTACAAGTTGAGACATGTGTGATAAAAGTGGTAAAATTCATCATCATATTATATCATATCACATAAACTAAAACTTTCCCTTTATCATGGTACAGTTTTCTGTAGCTTAAGCAATGCGGCACATTATGACTCTTTCCCGCTGGCAGGCAGCTTCCACCGATGATGGGGAATCCTCTTACTATAACTTGTATAAACTCGCCATGCCACAGCTCCACGACGTAGATTGTCTTGTTCAAGTCCACGATCTGAAGCAGCATCTTTCATCTTAATTCTTGACATGATCAAAGAGTGCACATCTTCGGACCATGACCGGTACCCGAGAGGTTAGAAACCCTTTTTTTCGTCTCGAAGTATGTGGTTATTGTTGACTCACGGCATTACATTTATCATAACAGATTTGTGCATGCAAACTCTATTATCATTACATTAACACAACTCCCTGACTAATGAACAGTCATGTGGAAGGTTTATCATATTCGATATCAGCATAATAAAAGGAGTACTTTTGTCTACGTGCAGGTCAAGCGGAACCTGAACCTTCAGGAGAACCCGAGCGGTTTGATTTGATTTGATTTCAAATATACAGCCAGGACTGCCCCGGACTAGCCAGACCAGGGGCTATTATAAAAGGCTAGGCTGTTACCCACTTGAACGATGTACTCAGTTAGTCTAGTTTGTGCGATTCAAACGTGGTGAAGGCTCATGTGTTTTAAAACTGAAGAACCGTTGATAAGCAGCCGCGCGCCTGGTCATAACGTGTAGTCGAATTTTTTTGGGGAAGGGGGCGCTTTTTCTAGTACATTGTACTAGTATTTTCTAATAGCCCAAGTTTTCTGATCGCAATGCTCTCCTACGACACGTAACGTTAGTAGATAGTTATCGCCCAAGGCACGAAATACTAAAACTCACGAAATCCCTTTTTGAGGTTTTTAAATTCCTTCCCAGCTAACCAAAATGGAAAGGAATGGAAGACAGATAGTCCACTTTCTCATATGATGCATGGATTAATGAAGGCTAATAGTTTATTGTAACGTTAATGACAAAATATAGTTATTTTTTGTTTTTACGAAGGTGATTATTCACGTACTAGACAAGACACCTGCGTGATACTTCTTGTGTCGTAACAGTGGAGGTCCCAGTTCTCTGAATTCTGATTGCGACTGCCATGGAATCATGGAATGACTTGCATGCAGCACGCGTGACATTCCAGGTGTCTCACCCTGCTCGAATTGTTTTCCACAAGACAAATGCGTCAGCAGGTGGGGACAGAAATGAGTCACGTAGGATTCCCCCTATTATGTATGCAGAAATGCTACCCCATCATTGCATGGTTAGAAAAGTCATGTGATGTAAATCCCCCCATTTTATTGGTGAGACTTATGAAGGGGAATCCCCCACCAAAATTTCCCAGTCTGGTCACATAAATTCACTGCGTGGCAGTTGTGCGCGTTAGTTTTGTCACAAGAGGAGTTCGTAGTCTCATCTAAACTTGTATTCGCCGCCTCTTTATACAACCTAGAGTCGTTCTGACGGCGAATGTGTTACATTCGAGCCGAGTCTGGGACGATTGTACGAGAAAATCAGCAGCAGTTGTTGACCGACCGTCAGCTATTTTCGTTTTGAAATTTTAGTTCAACATGGTTACGCTGGATTGGGACAGTGCGCCAGGCCCACTGGACGAAATCAGACCAGAGGCCAGGAAGCTGTAGAACGCGACCGTGGATTCGGACAGATTTGATTCAGCTAATGATTCTGTGGGTGATACTTGTCTCTCACAGGACTTTCAGAAGTGCTCGCTCCACTCGTCGGAAGACCAAAGTTCACAGCCCGCCCCGGTAGGAAGAGCAGAGGAACTGGTGGAACGCTTGCAGCCGACACAGAGGGAGGAATTCCCAGAAGAAACCTGCAAATCCTGCCAGGACGAGACAGAAGATGACTGTATCGAACCAGACGAGGATCCCAGCGAGGAACTAAGGGAGAACTTGGCAAGAGAAGCCTTCTGCCAAGACCAAGACGGCGACACGTAAGTAGACAATTTTACACACGTGACAATTTTTCGTACTCAGTGAACTGCTTGAGGCAAAAATTTGGCTACGTTACGTTTTGACAAATTAAATCTACCGTGTTTTTGACACAACGTTAAGAACAATACACTCGTTCTCATCAAAATGGGCAAAATAGCGATTTTTAGGGTCGAAAAATCGACGGACAGATTTTTCAGGCACACCCACCTTATTTTTAGGAAATCATGTCAATTTATGATTTCCAAAAAATGACAGCTTATTTATCATAGGAAGTTACCAAAAATGTATGGATTTTCATAAGATGTGTGAGAAAATTGCAGACCGGAAATTATTCCGAAATCATGTTTCCGGAATGTGAAAGCCGCTCGTGGCCTTGCAGAATAACTCCGTAGGAAAAATAACTTCGAAAGCAAAATAAAAATGGTTTATTCAGAAATTCACAAAAGGTACACTAAAAACAACATTGCAGCCAAATAAAACTCATAGTAAAACCGGCTGAATTACGTAGTAATCTCTGAAAATCTCCAAGAAGGGCAGAATATATTGAAGTCTGTTGCCGAGACTGAGGTTTGTTTTTACTTGGATACATATTTTTTCTACATTAGTTCCAACGATTATGTTTATGCGTCGATGAAGGTTAGACATCCAGGTAATACGATATGCCAAAAAACAGTTACTCAAGCAACTGGATATGATTTTGAAAACGTCAGACGTTTCAGCTAGTATCCACTAGCTTTCGTCAGTGACTGAGAGACCAGAGGGGAAAGCAGGTTTATATACACAACCTGTTGATTGATATGCAAATAAAGTGAAGACAAATTTTTGGAAGTCGGAAAAGGAACAAAAGTCAGACAAGTCAAGACAAGATGATGCAAATTAGCCTGAAAGCTCCTGTTATACAGGACAGGAGCTTAAGTGTTGTCTGTCCTCGGGGCTGGGAGTGCCAAATCCCAAGTGCCGGAAAGATCGACCCGTAGCCCCCCTTCCCTGTTGAGGGTGGGGTTGTACATTCTTTCATATATTGCCTCTTTAACACCCCGTTCCCACCAGCGTGTTTCGCGGTCTAAGACATCCGTGGACTCGAGTTTGAAAGAGTGACCCTGGTTGTGTTGTAGGTGGTGGAAAATAGCTGAGGAGTAGCCGTTGGCACTAGGTCGGCAATGTTCTTTGTACCTTACTTTAAGCGGTCGACTTGTCTCTCCGATGTAGGTGTTGTTACAATTGGGCTCCTCACATTTGAGTCTGTAGATAACATTCGCCTTGGTACCCTTGTGAGGTCGGTCCTTAGGGTGTACCAGTCTTTGTCTGAGGGTTGAGTGAGGTTTGAAGTTAGTGGCTATGTTGAAGTTTTGGAAGATCCGTCGGAGTTTCTCAGATACTCCTTGGACATACGGAATAGTGATGTTGGCCTTGTTTTTGTTGGTCAATGGTTTGCACTTCTGGGTTTTCTTAGACTGATCTGAAGGTTTGAGCGCTTTGTTGAAAGTCCAGTTTTGGTAGCCACATTTAGCCAGGGCACCTCGGAGGTGTCTTTGTTCGTCCGTTTTGGCTTGGTCTGAAGTGACAATGTTGTCTGCACGATGGAAGAGAGTTTTGATCACTGCTAGTTTGTGTTCCAAAGGGTGGTGGGAATCAAAAGCCTTGTCTGGCTTTTGTTCCTTTTCCGACTTCCAAAAATTTGTCTTCACTTTATTTGCTGGAATGCATATCAATCAACAGGTTGTGTATATAAACCTGCTTTCCCCTCTGGTCTCTCAGTCACTGACGAAAGCTAGTGGATACTAGCTGAAACGTCTGACGTTTTCAAAATCATATCCAGTTGCTTGAGTAACTGTTTTTTGGATTATGTTTATGGTGTACAAGAACAGGAATTTTGGCACCTTTTTATGTCCTTCAGGTTAGAGGTCTAACATACGTTACCGGTAACGGATGTTATAAAACGGATATTTTGCTTGTTTTCTCCAAAAAGATCTACAGTTTTTAGCTTAATCTTTTAGGTGCAAGAACGCATAAGTACGGGTATTTTAAAACTGGGCAACGTTCTTATACACCAGGTGAAGTATCTGTAACGCTTGGTGGCCAGCCTAATAATGTGTCAAAATATATTATGTGCCAAAATGCATTATGTATATCAACAGCTTTGTACTTCTGTAAACATCTTGCCCGTCTGCCAGTATTAATATGCACCACAAAGAAGTGGCTAGACAAACCCAGTTAACACCTATATGTGGGCTGCCGTATTGTCTACCAATCAAGGTCAGAGTCGGTTATGCGCATAATTAGGATAGCTTTAAAGGCAGGACACAGTCGTGTGTCGTCAGTGATTACAAGAGAGTCTAGGCGGAGTGACTTCTGAGTGTCCTGTGTCCGTTCCAACTGAACAAGTAAGTCCTTAGTCATTTGTCTATAAAAAAGTACACAACGCAGTGGTCGAAATACTTTTTTTCTGTGCTCTGCAATATTGCAGAAGAGTCAAAATTTTGTTCTGCAATTTGGAAATATTTTCTGCAAATACTACTGGAACAACATACTCTAACCGATAATGTCTTTGTTACATCATATATAACTGTTAGCTTTGTAAATTTGTTGCATTACTGTAGGAGAATTTCAGGTTCATAAACATGAACTATTGATTGATATGCAAATTAGTGAAGACAACTTTTTGGACATCCTAAAGGAAACAAAAGATAGACAAGTCAAGACAATTATGATGCAAATTAGTGAAGAAGCGCCTGTTGTTGGAGCTTGTGTTGTCTGTTCTTGGGGCCTGAGAGTTCTAGTTTGCTAAATTGAAACTATTGAATATGGAACCTATTTTTCCTTCTGCAAAATTGTAGATTGTATAAATTTTTCTTCTGCAATCTTGAAAATCTATCTGCAGATTGCAGACTGCAGACAGGTATTTCGAACACTGCAACGCAATGTCCGATTGTTGTCAGGAACTGTAGAAGAAAGGTTGGATATCTTGTCGTTACAATGCTGTGGTTATTTATGATTGTGTTACACTGTGAATAAATACACTCCTCCGAAAGCAGAATCCAGTATCCGAATCGTGCTTGCTTGAATGTTTAGGTAAGCTAACATAGAGCAAAAAGGCTATTGTTACAAATTGGTGCCGTGACCAGGATTCTGCTCCCTCGGTGGAGTGCCATTTGTTCTTTCGTTGATTGTTCTCGTGAGCTTGTGCACCTATCGGTAGTTGTTTATGTCGCTATTTTCATTGGTAGATTTGCCCCGGGTGGTTTTGTAGTTTGTGGAGCCTTGTGAAATCATCAGGACCCTAGCAGATAATCTATTTCTATCTCACGTGGGGTTGAGAGGATGCTGAACAACTTTTTTTTATTTTTCAATGCGTTTTCAACATTCATACAGTGCATCTATCAAACAGTAAAGCATCATAGAAACGCAACTTGTCATTTTACGTCCATTACATCTCTTTACTTAGATTCTCTGTTAAATGCTCAATGGTAAAAAACGTCAAAACAGAGCAATGTAAACTGGAACTGAAACAAGAAGGCCAGTTTGTATAACAAAAACTGTCACGCCCATTGCTATATGTCAAAAAACAAGAACAATATTAAACATACTCTGCTCTGACATTACTTCTATTTTCTAAGATCTTCAAGCCATCTTTATTTTAAAAAAACTGGGCTTTTCCTCAAACTCTTCTCAAATACTTATAACAAAGTCAACCTAAAAATGTCTTCCAGTTTTCTAAAACTACTTCTTGTCTCGTTTCCGCTGAATTGAATCAATCTACGCAAAATTATGTCGCTTTCATGATATCTCGTGTCAGTTTCAAAAAGATTCCCATTCACACCTCAGACATTCATGCAAGGTTGTCCGAAGACACATTAAGTCGTTAGTCGCATCCAAAGCCGATTCGATTCCAAAGTATGTCAGCATATCACAAGTCAAAAACATAAAAATATCTAAAAACTTCGAAATTAAAGCCATACCAGCAACAATTCAAATATATACAACAACAATATCATCGTTTGATATCTTACTTAAACATTGCGAACAATTGAAATTATTGCAGTAAATTAGACTGGTGAAGCGGTAAATCCAGTTTAAAACGTCCATTTCTGTTTAAGCAGTGTTTTTTAGAAAAACTTTAGCTTACAAGAATGATTCAACCCTCTTGAGTAAAAAATGAGCTGAGCTAAAATGTGACAAGCCTGAATAATTACCCACAAATCATTGTATCAAAAAATAACTCGAGTGACGACACGGCACGTGAATGCGTTGGGAGATTAAGCATGAGAACATGTGTAGCGTGTGCCGCCCGGAGTTATCGCGGTTAGAAGTGTTGGGCCTTAACTATGGCTCCCATTGACGACAATTTTCCAGATTTTTAAACCTAAAACCATGAGGATCGCTGGAAAGGTCTCGTTCCAAGGAGTTCAGAACCTAAGTCCGTTTTCGAATATCAGGTCTCCTACTGTAGTTATCGCGGTTAGAAACGTTGGGCCTTAACTATGGCTCCCAATGGCGAAAATTTTCCAGATGTTTAAACTTGCAACCCTGGGGCTCGCTGGAAAGGTCTCGTTCCCAGGATTCCCACCGGGCAGTATTAAGGAAGCTTTGAGGAAGCAATCGGTGGGAAAGAGCTGAACACAAATGCGATCAGCTGACCTCATAGTTGTCTTTCGGTGGTCCCAAGAGTGGTCAATCGGTAGTCAGCTATTTCCCTCCCGAGGCTGCCTTCATTACGCCCCAAGCCTGCCGTATTTCCTACCCACCCCAGCTGCTCGTTTCCAAGCTGAAGGGGATTCCCCTTGGCCGGGACTTTCCGTGGTGTGACATTTTAGTCAGTAAATTTTCCACCGTTTCCTGCAGGTTCGTCCAAACTTCCTCTCTTCTCTGCATCGGATCAACAGAGCAGGTGATTCTTCACTTTATTAGGCAAGTTTTGTATTTATTCTTTGTTCTAAAGGTCACATGGTGCATTCAGAAAACGTATAAAGTACTAGTGATTATTTTATCACATGGAAGAAAAGCTGAGCCAAAAGTGATCACATCTGCCATGAGACACGACACCAATATGATTGTGTGACGTCTGAGTCATCGACTTTTCTTGTAGATTTAGGCCACACCAATTTAATTTCTTGGTTAACGGATTCGCCGCTTCATTTTTTTCTGATTTGCAAATAAAAATAAAAATTCAGAATCAACTGCAAAATGCTCATATTTTGCCGTGAACAGTTCAAAACAGTCCTTTTCATACTTCTTGTAAACGCCCGGCAGCGCCAGGGCTATACTCAGGCCAAAGCCGCTCCGCGTTTTCCAGTACGGAAGGAACGTTCAGTTCTCGGTTTCCAGAACTGATTAAGAGTTTTCCAGTTCTGAAGTCGCCTCAGATCTGGACGCCCAGTTCTGACAGAACTTCCGAACTGGAAGTTCAGTTCGGAAGGCACCTTCAGTACTGAACACCGAGTACTGAGGGAGGAACCCGTTACTTAGGTACTTTTGCGGGGAGAACTCCAGCACTTCCTGTATTGCCGGAACCGATTTCTTGGCACACTATAACTGTGATATGAGTTTTCAGGCGAAAACATTGACCATTAGGCAGGCGTCCACCGAAGTGACTGTACCCCTGATGAGACAGGGTGGCCATTTTATTCGGAGAATAGTCACCAATCGCCCCGTAGTCGTGGACGGCCGAACCTCGGTTCTAGCGCAAGGAAAGGTCCTCACTAGAAAGGGTGAGGTAGCTAGAGTTGGCATTATAGAGCCTGTCACATCTTTAAATCGATTTGGATTGAAGGGTGAGTTAGTAGCAGACGAAGTGAGAAACGGAAAGGCGCACACGTTGCTAGTGAACGAAAACCCAGAACCAGTGCTTATCCCCAAGGGGGTGGTAATTGGCCTCCTGCACCCTTTCAATGAGTGCCCTGCATCCGCTGGCAAACAGGGAAAATATGGGTAACGTCATTTCTAATATTTCTCTCAGCAAGGAAAATGTCCCCTCAACGCCCCCACCCCAGCCTAACAGAAAAGGGGGGGAACCCGCTTCCACAAGGGACGAAATGAAATCGTTGTTTGATTTGTCACACATTGACAGTGCTCACGCCCAAGCGAACCTGTGTTCTAATGGTGAAGTAGTGTGGACTGTAAGTGGACTTAGTTTTGCCAGTGGTGGAACTACTCCCGGAGTAAGTCCAACACATTTTGCCATGTCTGAGGGCTGTTGCCGTGAAATTTGTTGGAACATGGTCCACAGTAAGTCCGTCACACAAATTAAGAGACTAAGTCCACCATGAGTCCCCAGTAAGTCCTGGTCATTAATCACAATTGCTGGGAGAAGAGCCAGCACACATGTAAGAAGGGCCCTCTTCTCTCGATCTCAGGGGTTTATCATGGGAACAAATTGATTAGTCGTGCATGCCACATGTAGCTTGCCCCTTGCCCTCCCCACAAGGAAGCTCATTAAATAGCTTCATGTGATATATTTGTTCTTTTGCAGTAGAATTGGTAGTTCTATACAAACATGTTAACCTATTCTTCGTTAAACTAGAATTTCTTGTGGAAACTCAATGAAGATGACATTGCAAATTGGCATATTAGTGATCTATTCAGTAATTTAATAGTGACAAATGTAGACACTGGGTTGAGAGGGATCAGTAGCAACCTGAGGGGTGACCTAGATACAACAGGGTACATGTACTGGAATGTGCTTCTGAGTCATCAGGAGGCATTGGTTAGGTTGGGAGTGCATGGAACCAATATCTATTACCTATGCTATAGCTATTTCCATTACCAAGCTCTCCCACATGGAAGCTGAAGGACTGTAGTGAAGGAGCTGTTAGAATGCCCTCCTGTGGCCTATTGTTTGTTTAGTAAGGTCAGTACCTAATGCACCATATAATTTGGGAAACAGGGAGCTTCAGGAGAACAGGGCTAGTTTACACAGGCCTTGACTGTTTAATTCGCTTGACTTTCACAATGCACCTTGTATAAAGGCTACTTGCTTTACATTAATCAGTATACTAAAGTAAGTACGCCTGAAAAAGAGAGAGATGACACACTTGGGGAGTTGGGTTGCCAGAGAGTACATTTTGCTGCACTGTAGGAGATACATGTAGATTGTTCATGTGGAAGGCACCTACTTACACAACACATGGGAAGAGGGGACCAAGTTCTCTAGTTCCATGCTGATGAGATGAACAACTGTTACAGATGACATTTAACATTACACATTACAATCTTGAAGGACAACCCCAATATAATAGAGTAACTAATATGAAATCAACTCCAGGTAAAGCATCAGTTCACACACATAATGAAATGACCTCTATGATGAAAACAACATACTATGCCAACAATAATGTGACATGAAACTCCTACCTCAGTCTGTTGCTTTACCAGGCCAACTGGATGTAAGGGCTTATAAATAAGCCAACAATACGGTGAATGAAAGACAAGAGTTTGAAAATTGGACACTTCTCCAAAGGCATTCAGAGATTCTCTTTCTCATACTGCTTTGCAAGCTGCGGGTCAGAAACTACTAGTCAGAAACGGACTCCACAAATGAAAGCAGACTAACTTGCAAGAAAACAAGCTGCAGGAAGCCAGACACCAAAAACTTGGCAAAAATTGATGGGTGCATTATTCATATATCGAGTAAGTGTTCTCCATTATTATCTGTGTTCTTCAGTGTCTATTATCAGTGTTTCTAAACTTGTATACATTTGTACCTGTATGGGTACACAGCCCTTGATAGAAAATTGGTCTTTCCCTTGAACACACAGACAAAAAGGATAGTCTGTATCATGTGACCTGTGTGACCACATCAGGTGGTCTGGTATGGCAGCCCAGTCTACTTAGACAAAGGGGTGGAATTGTCCCTTTTTTATTTGGGTACTGTAAGTGACATTTCAAGTGGTACGAACTGACTCTTCTGGGCAGGTTCCATTCCCTGCATTTCAGGACTTGTATTTGTTACATGTTCCTCTCTTTTGTGGATTAGCCTAATTGTAATGCAGAGGTGCACATTCTTGCAAGGGGGCCCCCAAGCCCTTTTCCGTAGAGCGTAATCGGCCGTTTTAATTCTACGTAGAGCGTAGACGGACCCTCTAATTCAACGTAGAGCGTAATTGGCGCATTTGGCGTAGAGCGTAATTCGCCGTTTTAATTCTACGTAATGCGTTGTAGCTATCGGGAATTAACCGTAAAGCGTAATTGATTAATTGTGCGTAGAGCGTAATCCAGGCCGCAAACGGGAACTCGAGGCCTAGCAAGTTCCGAGTTGTCGCGGCGCTCTAGGTCTTTCTTGCTCTACCCCCTTCTATACAATCGAACAATCCACTAGACTTGTTCCCAGAGCGATACGCAAGAGCAAGGCAACACATGGGAATGATCCCACAGTGCGCTGGGTATGAGATTGACCTTACCATCGGTGACGTACACTAGGACCATTGGCCAAACGCCACAGATGGCCACAGATGAATAGGGTAGAAGGCCTTAGAACCACATGACTTGTAAGGCCCAAGGGCCCTCAAGACGTTTCTTAGCGGGAACATCATTGCTGATCAATGGCCAGGGTAATGGAGGACACTCCCGAAAAGAGCAATGTCATCCCCGTCATTGTGCGGGTGATGGGTAACCGTCAGCAATCGGCAGCTGAGTCGTTTTGACAAATTACGCTGTATTGTTTGCGGCCTTTTCTACCTTCGGACAACAACCCCACAAGGCTCAAAGGTCCACTTTTTGGTCCACTTTTTATCTAAAGGTCCGAGACTTTTCTTTAAAAGACGGACTGATTCGTGTAACCAGCAAGGCTGGAATCCGTCGTAGGAAAACGGTTCACTTTGTCATTGAAAAAGTTAGCTTTGATTTTTTTCTTTGAAACCCTCTAAAAACGCAGGAAATGCCATTTCAGAAGCTTCATTTTTCAAAATTTCCCGGGGGAGCATGCCCCCGGACCCCCCTAGGAACCTCGCGCCTTCGGCGCTCGTTAGTCCCCCCCTTCAAAATCCTGGCTACGGCCATGTTGCCTCCATTCACGGATCACCCTCCGATCTTCGGGCGATCGACTCGCGGTCAAGTTGGTGCCTGCGGTAATACTGAATACCCTGTTTTGTATTCTATACTTTCAATGTATAAGGAAGTGACCGCCGGTTACTACTTTTAATTCAAGTTATGTCACCTCTACATATGATAAATCAAAAGGTTTTCACGCAAACATGCAGTTGCTAGGTGATTGAGTTCTGCATAGTGCGTTCGGAATCTTTCGAATTTAGCGTAGAGCGTAGAGAGGCGTCCGGAATTCAGCGTAATACGTAGCCGGCTCTCAAAATTTAGCGTAGAGCGTTGTCGGGACCCCCCCCTTGGGGGCCCCTTGCAACACAATGAATCTTGCAACTGATGGTCAGAGGCATTAGTTATATATAATAATAAACTAATGACAAGACATACTGTATGTACTTTAATTTCGTGTTGGTTTTATTTCACAGCGAGAGGGAAAATGAATTTTTTAGTGTATGAAGTTCGCAGAAACTATCTTATACTATAGTACAGTTACAAAACACATACTGTATTGTGTGTTTTGAGAATTTTAAAAATCAAAACTATATAAAAAAACAACAACTCGTCAATGGAGAGTTATGTCTTTCAGACAAACACCCAAGTTCCTTAAAAAGGTCTGTAGAAGAGGTAGCCCTCTTACACACCCCACTGTATCTGCATAATGTGCTGTGTAACAGCTTTAGAGATAGAACTTACAGTGATGTCCAAGTGAAAAACTAACAAAATTAGATTTTTCTTCATTTCTTCAAGACATGTAAAGTTGGAGTAATTTTGGCCTGTTCCTGACCGGTCTGTCCAGGTATTAAATAATAAAACATCACAAAAGCATGAAGACTCCATCTGACTACTTACATGTATATCTCAAGTTGAAGCTGTGCAACGCCAAATCAAATTCATTCTAGGACCTCATATGCTTACCTAGTACAATGTACAAGAAAAGACTTTTTGGACATTCGGATGTTACCGTTCACGTAGGTATGCGACATAATGTTAATTGTCACGTCAAGGACTGTTGTGGAGAAATGTTTCATTTCCCACTAGATCCACAAGAAGTCAAATACAATGTATGTTAACCCTTATCAGATCTAAAACACCAGTGTTCAGTCACACATTCATCCCTAGGCTTGTCACAACCTGGAATCTTGAAGTTAGGTTCTGATCTCTGTGGTACTGGTGAGCAAGCAGATCAACAGTCTGATATCATAAAATCCTTCTTTGAATTGAATGGGTATACATGATGTGACCCACAGGTTCACTAGGATTTGCTAACACATAATCTTTTATACAACATCTATCTTTTATAACTAACAGCGACTTTACAACAAGACCTTATCTACAATGTACATGAAATGTACCAAGGATGCTACATGTATATTAACTCCTTGAATGTACAAACCATTGCATTGTTTTAATAAAGAACATCCGATTTCATCAAAACATGATACATATAGATATAGGTAAGTCCAGTATTTTAAAACACCACTTTACAGTAAGTGTCTACTAGTTTTTTTCCAACTTGACATATTTAAGTTACCTTAGTTACAATATAAAAAAAAGTTATACATGTACAGACTGTATGTTAGTGAAATTAAAGACACATCTTTTATACAACCATCTATCTATGATATTAACTAACAGCCACTTTACAGCAAAGACCTTATCTACAATGCACCAAGGATGGTATATAAACTCATTGAATGTACATGTACATACCAAACAAACATCCAATTTCACCAAAACATGATTCTTACATGTAGATATACATGTAGGTCATTCCAGTATTTTAAAACACAGTAAGTGTTACAAATCTTGGCAACTTGATATATCTTAGTTGCTTTACAATATAGAAAAAGTCATGTTAAAGAAATTGAAGGTAAGTCATGTAATTATTACAATTATGATTTTAAAAATAGAAAGTAGCCCAAAGTGCTAACAATAGGAGCCATACAGTCAACATATTAGGCTTATAATACAAGCAACAAATTTTGAACCTTTAGAGAGTTGGAGAAGTGCTCTGCCATGAACAACTGCATTTATAAATAGACAAAAAAACTGTTACAGTAACAACTATGAAGACAAGGACTCTTCAAACATTGGGGCCAAAATATGAGAATTTTGGAGTTGACTCATTATCTGAGTCCTTTCTTTTACAAATCAGGAAAGTGAGGCGAATCCGAGAATCAATTTATTAAATTGATATGGCCTGAGGTACTACATGTAAAACACCTGGCACACTGATATAATGTGATGCATACATACAGGCCAAGGCACCCCATGATAGCCAGAAATGAAAGTCAGCCAGGCTGGTTTATAATTCAAACAATAAATTTTGAACTTTTAATGAAACCAATGCATTGTTACATGGAAAAACTAGGAAGAAAAAGACTTTCTTCAACCATTGGGGACAAAATATGTCTAATATTATTCATTGAGCATTTTTTATTGATTCAGAACCTTAAATTTTTTTTCCTTGCAAATCAGAAAAAAATGGACAGGCGAATCCGAGAAGCAACAAATTAAATTGGTGTGGCCTTAACAATAGGTGTGAATAGTTTCTTCAGTTTCGTAAGTGACACTAAATCAAAAGACACTACTTTACGCAACCAATATAAAAAATAAAAAAAAAAGATCTATTCTTTCTCAAGGTTATTGGGGAGTTCTGCAGTGTAAATGACATCATCAATGGCTATTGGAACTACTTTAGTGATAATACTGTTCAGGGTTACAGCTTCAAACATGTTGGAGTGAGAATATTTGTTTATGTGTGGGACAGACTGTAGGGTGATGTCATTTTGGTTTTCGCCTGCGGGAACAGCCTGGAAGACTTCTATGATGGCGTAGTGCCGTGCTAGTGGTGGGCACTGGCATTTGTCCACACAAGAACACGATTTAGAAGAGTGTTGTACATAGCAGAGCACTTCTCCAACTCTCTTATCTTCCCCGCATACACAACAGTGAAAGAATTGTGTCTGTACACACGTTGGTAAGCCTTCGAGTGGTACATGCTCCCTCTGATCTGCATTCTGTAGGACAGAAAAAAAGCATGTACAATCAGTCATGTGCCAAATACATATGCTACAAAATGTATATGCACTATTTTTGTGCCACAAAAAAACAAAGGAAAAGATCAATACAGGATGGACTACATGTAACTCTCTTCAAATTTCTGTTGACAAATTTTCATGATCAGATTTCTTTTGCAAAACAGATAATTGCACTGTAATGTCTCTGCACATGTAGTTGGTCTACATGTACATGACGTTCTATACAGTGGCTATATTTCCGTGACCATAGATGGACCTTTTATTCCTGCACTGATTAGATGGTGTCAGTGTGTACCTGGGTAAATGTTTTCAGAATTGAGGTTGCTCTCACTTTGAACATCTGACTGGATGATCCTGTCTTCAATGTACTTTATCTCATGATGTATGCTGTAATGTTGCAGGCCTAAACTGAAAATCCCTGATTGTGTTCATGTACATCTCACAACCACATTCTAAATGCATGCAATCTCAATAGTATCTCATCTTTCAAAGTTTAATAGGGAAAAGGGAGGGGGGAAGGGCTGTAACATCTGCACTTCATATAAAGAATCAATTTGAAAGCTATCCTAACCTGTCATATACACACAAGTCTCCTAATGGTTACTGTGTTGCACGCATGATGGCTTCATAATGGGCCATCTTCAGTAGTCCACTCTGGTCTTTGTTGTCTTTCTTCAGGCTCCCCACCGCATAACAGCTGGCTGCTATCTGATGGTAGTTGGACCTGCAAGAATTGAAACATTTTTTATTGTTACTCCATTATTTTCAAGTCAAACATCAACAAATACATCACAGTGATCACACTAAAGCACATTCTCTTTTGTTTTAGGGGATATTTGGCGATTGAACAGAAAATGCATCTTTGAAGCATGCATGTAATGGAACATCATATACTTTGCAATGTAGTTAATATGATGATGATAGTTATGACAGCACTTACTTATCCCAAAGAGCTACAAAATGCACGAGTAGAGTCTTCAACGTGACAGATTTGTTTTGATTAGGCAGGCAATTAATCAATTTAACTAATAATTCAACTAATTTAACTTATACTAATATGTATATGATATCTTTGCCAGTAAATTAAAGAAAGGGCACATACAATCAAAAGTTATAACAGGCTGACTTTTCTTCGGGACTTGTTTGTTTCCAGATTTTGTTAAAGAAGTCTCGGGCAGGTGTCTCGGGCCTGAAACATGTTCGGCTCACTTCCAGGAACTTTTGGATTATAGCCACTGCCCTCATCAGCTGTGAACAGAATGATGAAGAGAATGATATTGTAATAAAAGCAATGACTTGATGTTAGCAATTCAGTGGAATACTTTATCTCCTGCATTCATATCCAGACAAGGTTTACAACCCTATGTTTCAAATGTAATGAGTTCACAAGTTACATGTACAATTCTTTTGTTCATCCATATCTCATGTCTTAATGCAACATGTACATGTACAGTCTGGATTCTAATTGCATATTTTTTGCATAAAATCAATCCTACATTTTATGACACTGACCTGATCAACAACACCATTAGTCCCATGGATGAGATGGGTAAGCTGCCCATTCAGATCTTCAAAAAAGAAACATGAATGGGACTATAAAGGTCCCAGTTCACGCACATTGTCGGCATAGTGCACAAGGCTGTGCACATTGCAGACAACCTCCTGAACTCCTGTAGGATCAAAAGAAATAAAGAGGAATCAAACAAAAGAATTTTTACAATTTCAATACAATGAAGTTAACATTGAAATTTACTGATTTTTTTACTTCCTACCTTAGAATAGATGTGTAAATGTGCTTCAGAGGCCCTTTTTAAGGGCTTGTCCTTTTTGTGCGGTCATTTGAGATAATATTCAAATGCAAATGGTCCATTGTCACATGATAATGACAAGCATCCCCAAAATCACGATGATCCATCAAGTGGTTCTTGAGTTATCCTCCTTTGAATATTTTTCAACAAACGCCCCTGCAGTTCCAGGGCAAGCCACTAGGGGTCCCAAACTCATGTCACTTCTTCCCCAGCCCAGGAGCTATCCCAAATTTCATCACCCCAGCATGTCCATGTAAAGATCATGAGATATCAAAACCGGAAGTTCTACTGCAGTACCATAACAAGCCACCAGAAGGCCCAAAATCTAATCATTTCTAGGTCTCATCAAAATCCTACCCACCTACCAAGTTTCATGATAATGCATACAAACCTTCTTGAGTTATGCTGTTCACAAACAAACAAACAAACGGACAAACACTACTGAGAACATAACCTTCTCGGCGAAGGTAATAATGTACCATGTGTACCATTGTTGCTTAGAATGATTCTTGTTGATAAATACATACCATACAGACTTTCGAACTGGCTTACAAACTGCAGGAGGAGCTGTTCAGCCCTGTCCACGTCATCCTCAGTAATGGACTGTTGCAGAAGGATATGTTGGGCCATCACAAACAGGGCATAATGCTCGTAGTACTTAGGATCCAGGAAGTGCACCATGATTGGCAGCGAGTAATAGAGTAGCCATGCACGAAACTTCGAGGCTGGAACAACAAAATGGGCAAAACATGATTAATGAAGCAACCAGTTCAGTTATTCCGGGGGACCTGAAAAGAGAAAACTCACACATAACATAAGTAACAAATCACACAACTGGATAAATTTCCAAAAGAGTTGGACAATTACAATCATAGCATTTTCATTATCTTTCATCATGGACTGATTTGAATAAAGATTATCATACTGAGTGGTCATGCATCTGAGACATCTGACTTCAGAGAATTCATCCAGTCTAGTCCTTTGATCTGAGTTTGTACATTGGCAGGACATTGATTCCATTTATCATGAGTAAAGCAAAAAACTATACACACAAGTAATCCTATCTAATAGACTGCTTTTTAAGAACGAATTTCCAGCTTTACTTCTAGATGTTTCTGAAAAAAAAAATCATCCCAAAACTGAAATACTATGGGGCAATGAAACTTTATTTTTACGTGCAGATAAATTTCTGAATACCTTTCCAATGTTGAAGATGTCCAGTGATGCTCCTGGGTCTACGGTGAATTTCCATCGGTGGCTTGATATTCTCCAGCATGTAGTCAATTTCGTGTTTTGAATTGCCACAGTACCAATCTTTGTGTTTGTTGGTTGAAGTTTCCGAAAACCAATATGATATCATACGTTTTGCCACACCCAGCAACGCTCCATGCATGTAGTCGATTGCCATGCCTTCCACTATGTCAAAGTGTGGCACCGCTGTTAGCCATGATGATGGGTTTTTAATCCCACATACCTGTTGATGAAAGGAAAAAAATGTGTATTTAATGGCATGAATAATCTAACAGATACTCAAATACGGCATAGTAAAATCCCTATCATTCCTTCTACAATAAAGACTGTCCCAAGGTCCCTGTAATTGTAAAATCATCTTGGTCCAAATTAACTGGGCTTTCCATTAAATCCCCTCATGCAAAAATGGCCCCTTGGAAAATAATTTCCAAAATGAACTTTTCATCTTCACCCCAGTCCAATATAAATTTTCAAAATTTAATCACCTCCAGCAACAATGGACTCTTACAGTGACAATGCCTGGCAGGTAAAATTTATCATCTCTGCCCAAATATGGACTATCCTCAGTCCATTCAAGAATGGACTCTTTCCAAAATATTCCTTTTCGGCATTGCAAAATGCAATTCACAAAAATGAAAAGTATACATTTCTTACATCTTTGCCAGTGTCTGAAGCAGCTGCAGCATGAGCTTTCGTTTCTTCATGGGTGCGCCTTGGTCCCTTTGGGTCGTGCACTTGATATGGCCATTGTTGTTTGTGTCCAATGTGGGTGCCTGGCTGCTTGCACTTAGGGCAGCCACATTTACCATTGTGCTGCTTCATGTTCATGACAAGGGCTTTCGCCTGCAGATCAGCAGTGCAAGCGATCAAAAACACCTTGCTCTTGTAACTTTCTTCGTCCGGTGGTTGGACCTCAATACCTAAAATGAAAAATGAAATGAAAGTTAGGTATCTAATGTGTGAATTTTAAATTTGGAGTCTTATAAATACATTTTGTACAAGCAGGTAACTGAACCTTTATTTATAGGTCATCTCTCTGCACCTTCGGGTCATCGATAGCCTGGGTGCCCGATTCTACACAGTTGTAGTTAACTGGGTCTCCTGTATTCTTCGCCTTGTACTGCTACCTTGACTCATATACATGTATCCAAAGTTGGGAATCTTTGGAGCTAGATTTATATGCCCTAAACTAGGATGCCATCCTTTATTAGGTTAGCACACAATTAAAACCAGTTACAAAATGTAAATCTACTCACTTACATGTATGTTAAGATTTGACATAGCATATACAATGTCATGTACAAATGTAGTTGGTCCAAAAACACACTCAAGTCTGGACAAAAAATCAATTAGGCTCATATTTTGCAGTCAAGTGCTTGACACACAAAGGCAACCCTTCAAAATAGCTTTCATTTTCTATGAAATATTAGCTGAACTTTAAAATTACACTCGAACTACATTTTCAGATGACTCATGATCAACCTTGTCATGAAGAAAAACGTAGTAGCAGGTCAGATAAACTGTGACACGCCCCCAATAAACACACCCCTTATGTCAATATGACTCAGGACTGAATAACATGATTCTTCTTTTTAATTGTCTTTACTGTCTGTGATGATGATACCAGCTCCATGGAGTAATGTTTTGATAACAGCTACATTAAAGATTTGATGAATGATGAGGCCAAGGAAAAAAATGTTGCATTTCCTGTTTTAGGCCTGAAAAAATTAGGGTCAATAGGTAGGGATTATCTTTTTTTATTTTTGTTTAGGCTACTGATCCAATATATACACTTTAACACTAAGTAAAAGTTACATGAGGACACTTATATTTTCAATGTCCAAGTTTTTTTACATGATGTTTTTTACATGATGGTTACAAATCTGTTGATATGCATCCTTCACTAGCCAGGACAAGCAGTTTTCTTTTTTTGAATAGAAAAAAGTCTAGGGTCGGCAGTTTTTTCTAGGGTCGGTCGGGAAAAAGGAAACACAATTTTTTTCCTATGTCTTATTAAGTTCAAATACTATGGTCCATGTGAGTTTTCTTCCTCTAAATTATGTTTGAAGTGAGCCATCTTCTTGCCCAACAGTTATTACTGTGTCTAATAAGGGATACTAGTACTGTTGGGATTTCTATAGTTTGGGATCAACTAAAGATCAGGATCTCATCTGGTCAAGCAGCCCTGGTGTAACACCTTTAGGTAAAACAAATAAAGGCCTTTGACGTGTAATGCAGAGAAACATACATAGGTGAGACTGAACGTGCATCAAAAACAAGATTTCACAGTACATCTGATGCCCATATTGTTCAAGGGGGGGGGGGGTCGTACTTGCGCTCAAGAAATGGAGAGCATCTAAATATGAAAAATATCGGACATACAAAAATAACCCAAATCATAATTTTTCCCTCAAGGACAGGCATACATTTAAGAACTGTGTAACTATCTCAGTGATATAATGTCATGTCATACCTGGGCCGTGATAACATTTGATAGGGCTGTTCCGGCCTGCGTGATAACTAGCGTTACAGCCCGGGGTTCTATTCTAGTTATCACATGGGCTTCCAAATGTCCCATAGAATAATTCGACCGCGTTTTGCGTGCGCAAAGTGCGCTGCTTTCAAAACTCCGGTCCCAGCCCTCCAGCGAGTCGGATATCCCTCCGTCCTTCGGGCGACCCGACACCGTGGTTGGACTGGTAACTCGGGTTATACGGAATACACCGTGCTGTGTTATTATTATTTATGTCATACCTGGGCCCCAATAACGTTCAATAGGGGTGTTCTGGCCCGTGTAATAACTAGCAGTATGACCCGGGGTTCTATTCACACGGGGAACTTCCATTCACACAGGGTTCCAAATGCTCCATAGAATAATTTGAATGCGTTTAGAAAACTTGTACACCAGATTCGGATGTCGTTAAACTTTGTGTCGTTGTTTAGATACACCAAACTTTTTGCACACTTTTTCATTGAAATGTGTTTTTTCTCAGGTGGGTATGACATAAATAAAATACAACACTGTGTTTTTATTTAGGTTCAGGTACAAATGTTAGGTTTGAGGTAATGTACCTGTACCTGAACTAAAATTGTGCAAATAATGGTTGATCTTCAATATAATATATGGGGCAGAACCATGTTTGAAATGATAAGTAACATATTCAATGTGCATGCTGAAGAGCCATTGATAAATGAGTACAGCCAGAATGTGCCATTGGTCTCTACATGAAAAATGTAGTCTACTTAGTTCTACTATAGTCTTAGGCCATACCAATTTAATTTGTTGGTTCTCGGATTCACCTCTTAATTTTTTTCTGCTTTGAAAAAAAAAATTGGAAGATTTTGGGTTTTGAATCATGGAAGATTTTGGGTTTTGAATCAACTCCGAAGGGCTTGATATTTTGGCCCCAGTGGCTGAAGAAAGTCCATGTCTTCCTACATGTAGTTGTTAATTTAAAAGTTTTCCATCTATCAATACGTGGTTTCATTAAAAGTTCAAAATTCGTTGTAACCCAGCCTAAGTATGTTGACTTCATTGTAACATTTCGGGCTATCATGGGGTGTTGCGCAAATTATGGCCTGTTTTTTTTCCGCCCTGTACTGTAGCTTCGTATTTTTTTGGAAAAAAAAGAGAACCCACAAATTAAATTGGTGTGGCCTTACTTCTATTATCATAGCCTGTAGTTCTATTTATGGGTTCACCACACCCCATATTGCTTTTTCTGATGTTTCTTCTCCTTCTTCTTCTCCTGCCATTTTTTAAATGGATTCAGCTTCTTCATTTTAGGGCCCAAGGTCCTGAAATTTGGTATGGAGGTACAGTGGGCAAATACCCCTAGGCGTTTTTTAAATTATTGTGATACAGGCTTTTAGAATGGTTTTATTTGAGTTTTTTGGCTGTGTTATAGCTAATGTATTACTGTGTTAGTGTGCCTTGTTTACCACGTTTGGGCATGAGTCATCACAATGGAATGCAGGGCATCAACCAACAGGCATGCAGCTTTCCTCTATACTTCTTGCTGATTGGCTGTTGGGATTTAACTTGATTAACACCTGCACAGAAGCATTTCCATACTGACAGTATGTCTTTTTGGTAGGTATTTCAAGCTTTCCTGCTCCAGCATTGGAATGCCGGGCATGGACATTTTTTTTTTTTATTTTGAAAATCAACAGTTTGCATTATGCAATTAAAAATCCTAACCAATAAAGTAGGGAATAGCTATCCAACTGTTGTTTTAGTTGTATTTTACTTCATATTATAGTTATATCAATGTAAATCATTGTTTTCCCTTGTGTTTCCCATTCTTTCCCTGCCATGTCGTAAAATGTGGTGAACCCATCGCTGTATTTGCTCCAAAGCAAATATTGGCCTTTCTAGTTTAAATGGATTCAGCTTCTTCATTTTAGGGCCTAAGGTCCTGAAATTTGGTATGGAGGTACAGTGGGCAAATACCCCTAGGCGTTTTTTAAATTTTTGTGATACAGGCTTTTAGAATGGTTTTATTTGAGTTTTTTTTCTATGTTATAGCAAATGTATTACTGAGTTAGTGTGCAGTGTTACCACATTTGGGCATGAGTCATCACAATGGAATGCAGGGCATCAACCAATAGGCATGCAGCTTTCCTCTATTATCCTTGCTGATTGGCTGTTGGAATTTAACAGGCTTAACTTAATTAATACCTGCTCAGATCCATTCCATACTGACAGTATGTCTGTATTCAAGTGTTTTGGTAGGTATTTCAAGCTTTCCTGCTCCAGCATTGGAATGCGGGGCATGAACACTTCTTTTTTTCTTGAAAATCAACAGTTTGCATTATGCAATTAAAAATCCTAACCAATAATGTAGGGAATAGCTATCCAACTGTTGTAGTCTTAGTTGTATATTACTTCATACTATAGTTATATCAATGTAAACGTTTTCCCTTGTGTTTCTCATTCTTTCCCTGCCATGTCGTAAAATGTGGTGAAGCCATTGCTGTATTTGCTCCAAAGCAAATGTCGGCCTTTCTAGTATTATCTTAAATTCTTATTATATAAGTCTTCCTGTAGCACAGTCCATCTACATGGGAGGTACATGTATTTCAATGGTCAGCTAATAGGTGATATGGAATGGCTGATACTGAGTATACACTGTGTTGTCTTCTGTGTGTACAAAACAAGACCGCAGCCTCTACATCAAGAGTCAATTTGATAGACTCATGAAACACAGGGTTACTGTGCTTTTGATAAAGATAATGCATCAAAATAATATCGTACTGCATTGTATTTTGACATTTGGAGAGCTTCAAAGCTTTGTTCAGTGGCGAAACGAAATTTGGCCTACTTTTGGGGACATGTACATTGTGTACACAGTTGTAATGAAACACTAGTAGTAGCCCACAGCTGCTACAACAAGCATTGATTTGACAGTACTGAAGGGTTGGTTACTGGTACTTCTGCCAAAAATAGATTTAGAAAAACATCCTACGTTGGCAATTAACCAAAACACAAATTTTCATTTTCATTAATTTTCTACATGTACATTGTACAAAATGTGACCTACTTTTGGGGAAAACTCTTTTGAGGGGTTAACATGTGTCAAGTACTATCACTGTGCAAAAAGTAAGTTAATCATCAATATTTGAGTGGTGCCATCATTGTTTGATCCTTACACTCAATCATGTCTATCAGTTTTTTATATATTTTACTATTGAGTTTACAAGCTTTATGTGATTAAACTAAAAATCATGTACTGAAGAAGAACGATTGAGAAACATCAATTACTCTTTGTAACCATTCAAATTACTGAGATGTCCTTATTCATATTTTATCATTTGATCAGTTTGTTTTTCGTGAAGATGAAAAATACATGAAAAATTACAGCCTGAAAAATTACAATCTGGAGATCCCGAAGAGATCTTGCGAACGGTTCCATGAAGGCCACCATCTTGGGTTTTAAGGCGCCAAACCACACACCGGCGAAGATCACGTTCTCCCGCTTGGTCCTGAAAAGGCAATCAAAAAGTTTAACATTTAACACACTAATAGTTAAATTATTTCCACTCTTAGTACTCTCTGTACAAATCTGGCCTGGGATGGTTTGACTTTTAATTACATGATCCCATCCGACAAGGACAATGCGACTCTTTTCCAGCAGTGTCCGGACCTGGGTAGATGCTACTATTGCATTGCGCATGCCATAACCCCAAATTGTAGTCCAAACTTAATATTGCGGTACTGTAAATCAATAATTATTTATATGTGTGGTTTTCCCAGTCATTCCTGTACTGCAAATTTATCATTACTGCGAACAAATAATTCCGCGAACATCCACTGTTTTTCTCAAACCGCGAACTTTTTCTACCGCGAATATAGTTGAAACACTCGGGGGCAAGTAGAAACAGAGGCTACTCGGCCGGGAATCGAACCCGTGCTCTCCGGGCGCCGGAGTAATGCTCAAACCGTTACTCCAAAAGGTCCGGACCCATCGGAATGAGTCAGTTAGTATTCTGATTAGCTTGGTGCCACCTGGCTGTTTACAGGCCCAGTTCTGCTACATGGCCAACACAGGACCCCAATTAAATTATACCCCAGTCCCATCCCACTCCCTCACCCTTTAGTTACAATGTAGACCCTGATCCATACATGCTAGCTTATAACTGGCAGGCTATAATTAGCCTTGAGTGTGCTATTGATCTGACATACAGAATAACTAGGCATTACACCATACGAACATGATGATCAATTTCATACTTCCGTGTCATGAAATTCTTAGAAACCGAACTAGCATCGTTATATTTTTCAAACTCAAGTGTGATACCCCATGTCATCAAGACAGTAAGGATTATGCTTTGTGTGCATAATTTTCAATTACAACTTTTGCTTAGTACAGACTTACCATATGATTACTGAGTCAACTTAACTATGATTCTATCATAGACTATACATAACATTATGTTGTCACTAGTTAGTAGAACATTCTTAAATTCTTTACACGTGACTGATGAAACTCTTCAACAATGTTGTCTAGTATTTCAATACTACATACTTCAAAAGGTACATGTAAGGCCACACCAATTTAATTTGTTGCTTCTCGGATTCGCCTGTCCATTTTGATCTGATTTGAAAAAAAAAAAAGATTTTAGGTTCTGAATCAACTCCAAAATGCTAAATGAAAGACATATTTTGGCCCCATTGGTTGAAGAAAGTCCTTTTCTTCCTAGTTTTTACATGAAACAATGCGGTGGTTTCATTAAAAGTTCAAAATTTAGTGTTTGAATTATAAACCAGCCTGGTATGTTGACTTCATGGCTCTTATCGTAACATTTCCGGCTATCATGGGCACTGCCTTTGCCTATTTTTTTAATTTTTATTTCGACCTGTCGGTCCATATTTTTTTCTGGAAAAATCCGAGAAGCAACAAATTAAATTGGTGTGGCCTAGTAATGGTGAAAGTCAAAATTTTCAATGGAAAATAGCCACTTACCAGTGGTAGCAATCTGAAAGGAAACAAGCCATTTTTATTGATTATTGCTTGTCAAGCAGTGTTGTACATAGAAAATCTCTGTGTAGTTAAAAGTGCTGAGTAGGACATTGCTGACAAATCATCTTCTGAAACCTGCTCCTGGAAAAAATTCTTATAATGTGGTTACTTATTCAGTAATGATAGTGATATAGTTGTAGTTTTCTGCATGTATAGACATGTACATCTTTGGTTTGCAGTACACAAAGTGTAAAAGCGCCACCTTCCAACCGACAGCCAAACTGCAGTTTTCAGAATGAAGTCAATAGTTGTCAGACAACTTTGGACTCAACTGTCAGTCAATTTCAGAGTCTACTTTGTGTTTGTTTTGCATTTGTTAATGTTTACAACTGACTGAATATGACAGTCTTGTGTTGGTCCATTTTGATCATGCAAGGATGTGATATGATTATGATAAATTATACCATTCTTTTTTCAGCTTTCTTGTAAAAGCAAAAGAAATATAACAGGGCAGGGGTAACAAACAAGACTGATCCTTTTGAAGACCCTTGTTGGAAAGTTGAACCATAGTTATGATACTTCAATTAAGGTGACGACCTGGTTAGATTTTTAATTACCAAGTTGCAAGTTCGTCTTTGCATGAAAATTTTTGTGAGAAGGCTGGTTCTTGTGAACCCAGTTTCAATTCTATATTGCCTGCAGGAGACTTGAAAACTTGCACCCGCCGTCGAAACGGTTTACCGCTAATTGGCTTGCGTTTCAAATGTATACCGCTAGGGGCGCAAAAAGGTCATAGGTCGGGGTCAAAAATCGCTGTTGTTTTTGTACCTTTGTATAGAAAATGGTGTACAAGCGTGGAAGAGAACGTAACCTGCGGGCACTAAGGGCGAAAATGCGTCACCGAGAAAGGGTTCTGTGTCTTGGGCTAGCGGTAGTAGCCGTGATGAACGCAGCCTCGGCCGTGGAAAGGCCTGTCAGTGGAGACGCGATCGAACCCAGAAGAACTCGCCCCAGCTCCCCAAATCGGAGGACTCCCGTTTCTTCAGTCGACTAGTAGAACTCGAGTTAGGGCATAGCAAGATTTTGCATTTAAAAAAGCGACACAAAGAAAATAAACCGACAGTTCAAAACTTTCACTTCCCGTGCTACAAAATCCACGCCGCGGAGTACCCGGATGTATGCCAAAACCGATTCGCAACCGCGCGTTCATGATTGCGATTCGACAACGCGAAACATTTCTGTATCGTTTCAGACCACCTCACAAGGTGGTTCAAAATAAATCGCAACGGAACCGTTTTGGAGCGTCCATGTTCCCATATATATCGATTTACTTTTTTGAATCGATTTGATTCGCAACAGAAATTCAATCATAAACGGGGCCAAACAATATAAGTGTGATGAGTTTCGAGTTTTTATAATGAGTTTTGGAGCTATGATTATGAATTTAGCATGGCTGTATTCTCAGCTCTTTCACTAAGATCCCCTTTGAAGTTTAATTACTAGTAAATACTTTATTTAATTCAAAATTATGATCTAGCTTTCTAAGTAACAAGCAATACCATAACCCTGCACTGCCATTAGAAGTCTTGAACTATGAAAATGGAGTCTGAATTACTGGAATATTTGATATCATTTTTGGCACTATTTCAATCATTTTGTTTCTGCCAATGCATTCTGGAATATCTTTGAAACTAGTGAAATACCATGCAATTTTTGATGCATGGTATGCAGTCTACTTGAATCAAGGCCTTTTTTGGGTCTGACAGAGACAGATATCTGACCTTTTTTTTTTCTTTCCATTTTTTACAGTGTAAATTCTAGTTGGTGCTCTAGGCTGAAGCAGTACTTGGTGACAGCCAACAAACCACTTGGAAATATCAAGGTGAAATGTCATTTATTCCATATTCATATTCATGCCCAGTCCGTTTTTTTGTTTGCTAAATGTTTTTTGTTTGCTAAATGCATTAATTTAGATGAGTGGAAGGGTACGAAAATCATGCTGTATTTTATCTATATCTACACAGTCTATGTTTACTAAAACAGACTCTTTTTTTGTTCGTAGGTCAACATCAAAACCCCAGCAACAAGTAGAACAAGTGAATTGCATCCCAGAAGTGGTAACAATGAGTATCGCAATGAGTGTTCAAAATCAGGTGATAGAAAATCTAAACAGTGGTGGATGTCTGTCCATGTCACAAGGTTCCGCTTCAGCCTCTGCACCACCCGGGCGTGGCCAGTATCTATGGCAACAAACAGTTGCCGGGGATACGGCCACGCCTATGCATGTTGGGGAGCCAGCACTGCTAGTAACTTCTAGCAGAGAAGCTTCTGCTGTAGATTGCTTAGACCAAGTAGAGTCGAGTAGTAGTGCTTGCTTCACAACGAATGGTGCAGAGGCTGGGGCAGAACCGAGTGTAAATGCCATGTATAGTATGGAAATCATTCGACTAGGATCATTTAAGCATTGGCTTAGCTCGAGCGCAGATATAAACCCTCGCAAATTTGCAAAAGCAGGACTATTTTACACTAGACAAGGCGATACGGTACAATGCTATCAATGTAGGAGAACGTTCAGTGGATGGCTAGATGGGGACATACCGCTTCAAAGACATCACCAAGAAAGCCCAGACTGTCTATTCGCCAGAGAACTTTACTTGAAAGACAATGAAGCCCAGCGATCTCAAAACAACACCTCTTCACAGCGTAGAGGTATTGATGTATCAGACAATGCCACATCAAGCATCGTTGCACCACAATCCTCTAGCAATGGAAACGATGCTCCAGACTCCTCTTGTTTACAGTCAATGCAAAGATTATCCATACATAATGTAAACACAAGTAGTGGTAATGCAAACACTGCAAGTAGTAACACGGCATCTGATTACTACGCATACGACACAGCCGCAACTGCAAGGAATGTAAAACATTGTGGTGAACACTGTCCGAAAGACTTGAACACGGAGCTACACAGGATACACACGTTCTACGGATGGCCAGAAAGCACACCTGTTAGACGAGAACATTTGGCAAAATTCGGGTTCTTCTATCTGGGGGTGCGAGACAAAGTGGAGTGCGCGTTCTGCGGAGGGGTGCTCCACCAATGGGAGGAGGGGGACGATCCGAAGAGAGAACATGAGCGACATTACCCACACTGCCCCTTCATACGGAACTGTGCGACCTCTAATGTACCACTGGACGCCCCTGATGGAGGTTCAACCGATGATCAACAATCTGAAAGGTACCTTTACTTTTTGCTGTCCTGTACTTTCCTGTGTACTTCCTCATCCAGAAAGATCATGGCTCCAAATACCCATCTACAACATAACCAAATCTTCCAGATGAATTTTGGAGAGGGTAGAAAAAAATACAAAGAAGTTCCAATTTGGCAAGCTTGGAAAATACTGGCTTTATGTTATGATTCTTGTATGCATTACCTCAATGAATAGTTTGAGCCCAATTCTTTGAAGGTAAAGTAAAAGGACCATTTTTCAGACAGTGAAACTGTGTTTTGCAGTCTAAGATCATATGCCATGTCATCCAATGTTGTATATTCGATTTTTGGTAGCTGAAGGTTTATACATAAGGCATTTTTTAATTTGCTATTGTACACATGCCTTTATGCTTCCAGTTACTGAAAGTGTGCTATATATACAGTGTCTATATATGCAGTCTAAATAATAGAGTCATCTATGTTTTAAAGTTAAAAGCATTTTTTTTTTGCTCTTTTTCCAAGACGTGGTCACACGGAGAGCGAACCGGCACCGCCACCTCCCGGGGGAACGGACTGTCCGAAGCACCCGGAGCTTTCGTCAGAAGAAGACCGCCTGTCCACGTTTTTTAGCTGGCCCCTGTACAGCCCCATCTCACCACGCAAGCTCGCCCAGGCCGGGTTTTATTACACATGTAAGTACTTAGTAGGCTAGTAGCATAGACTGTTAGTAGCATAGACTGTTAGAAGTTAGACAGCCTTTCCACGTTTTTCCGCTGGCCAAAACTCGCACAGGCCGGATTTTTTACATGTAAGTAACATGAACAGGAGGGATGTCACCACTATTAACTCTTTTCATGCTTCCTCTGAAAGCTGAATGTTTTAGTTGTAAGTTCTAGTTTAACCTTTATTTCCAATTCTAACCATGTTGCCCCCCCCCCTTACTTCTCCCCAGATATCGATGACCAGGCGAAGTGTTATTGGTGTGAGGGAGAGCTGAAGGACTGGCAGGCTGGAGACGACCCGTGGACTGAACACGCGCGCTGGTACGGGGAGGAGTGCGGCTTCGTGCTACGGGAACGCGGCATTGGCTACGTCCGCCAGATCAAGAACACCTTCCCTTCTCTTGTGCAAGTAAGTACAGATTTTAAAGATGACCATATATACTTTGTACTCCAAACATACAAGTTACAAGAGGAAGTGTGGTACAATGTAGCTCCTGGTGCAGCAAGTGGGAAAGGGGACATAGACGATTTAGGTAGTGGATGCTACCTGAAACGTCTGACGGTTTCCAAAATTGTATGCAGTTGCTTTAGTGCATGATTTGAAAGATCATGTATGTTCTAAAACTTTTTTTTCCGTCATTTCCAGGTGGTCCATCACCATTCACAGCAGGACTTTGTCCAAGACTTCATTGTGGGCTCCGCAAACGTAACGATCCAAGTAGGAAGCCTCGACCCAGAGGACGAATTCGAAGAGCGCGTGCTAGACGCCATGGACTCGAGAGTCGTGAGAAACGTGGTAGAGATGGGCTTCGGTCAGCAGAACGTGGAAATCGTGGTACGAAGACGTCTTCGCGCGCGAAGGGGACCTTTCACGACCATAACGGACCTTGTTGAGTCTTTGCTCGCGATGGATGAACGCGGTGAGGACCAGGGAGACAACCCGGATGCTGAGGATGAAGAGGACAGACACGCAGAGGGGCCAACTCTGACCGGAAACCAAGAGCCAGAGGAGGCTGCTGCTGAGCAGATGGAGGAAGAACCAGAAGAAGGTGGGTTTGACTCAAACACTAACACTATGGCTGGTCAACTGCCTGGAAGAACCAGCTACCTCCAGTTGTAGCTTAAGAAAATTTAGAGCTAGCCTCTACCGGGCTTCAGAGATGGCTAGAAAGAAAAGAAATTAGCCAAATAGATAACATGTCAGGGGAGTTGGTCTGCTAGAGAGAATAATAGAGCAGAAAATTCCTTTAATGATTCTTTATTGACACAACAAAAAAGTACAGAGACTTTTGTATGGTCTTCTACAACTTAACTAAAGATCTAACAAAGCTAAATACATGTGTGGATAACGTCATCTTACGTACAGAGTATATGTATGATGTAACAATAAAGGTTAACTATTCTCTAACATGTGGTCTCTAAGATCGAAACATTCTTTAATGTATTTTCCTATTTGAACACTGTATTGGTTATCTCCCCTGAGAATGTAGTTGAATTTATCTATAGCATCTAACGTATTGAAATCAATTGAACAAGCGGAAAGAAAGGTGAACAGCAATAGGCGCTTGTCATTTAATTGACTAACTCCCCTGGCATTTTCACTGTTTGTTTGGCCAGTTCCTACTCTTTCCAGCCGCTTCTGAAGCCTACTTTTATTGTGTCTTATTTGGCAAATTTCTACTTATAAAGGAGGAAGCAGCCTTAGACATATTTTTGCACATGAAGCAAAGATGTTTTGTACTACATTTACTTGCATAATGGTTGCTGGGAAAGATTTCTTTTTCATGTGGTTTGATATTCTGATCTTTGATTTATTTCAGAAACGCCAGCTTCAATGGAGGAACTTCAGCAAAGGCTCAGGCGAATGAAAGAGGAGCGTATGTGCAAAATCTGCATGTCTAATGATGCCACAATGGTTTTCATTCCGTGTGGACATCTATGCTGCTGCGAGGGCTGTGCTCATTCTATGAGATCTAGAGGTAGAAAGTGCCCAATATGCCGAGCTCGCATCCTTAAGGTGCAGAGAGCTTTCCTTGCCTGAAGATATACAGTCATGTACAAATAAAGTGTCTCCAGTTCAGTCTGTGTGTTCAGTTCTATTATGAAACAACTTAAAGCCACTTTACTAAACATCTTTTCAAGGCTATAACTGTTAGAGTTTACAAGCTAAAAGTACATTGTGTCTACAGTAGTTGCAGTAGTGCACAATGCTAATGATGTAGTAAGGTGGCTGTTACATGCTACGAAGTCTACCCTTATGTCTATCCAAATAACGACTTGTGCTGAATATAAAATAAACATGCTTCCATCCATAAGAAGGGTGTGGCTATGGTTACGTGTAAGGACCCAGTCACATGTCACGAGGTATGTGACCGCGTCGCTTTTGAACCGTTGAAATGGTCTTTGTGACAGATTTGGCGCCAAACCGAACACGGAAAACCGTTGAAGGGGGATTCCCCTTTGTGCATGTGATGAGTGCGTGCACACATTATTGCGCACACACTATTCTCCAACAGGTAAAGGTCTAACCAACTGTAGCCTGGCTTTCCCCCCGAAGAAAGCTGCGTGTACACATTTGCATTGGCTAGTCTCCAAGTTGGAAGTTAGCCAAATGTATCTCTGGGCGGTTAACGCCATTCCTTTGAGTTGGTCCCGTGATGTTTATTACAGCGAACGTACAACGGTTTCTGCACCGAGATTGTGCCAACTGGAGTTGAAAAATGACCATAGCAATGCGCCCAACTGGAAATTCCACAGTTAAGGGCACTTCATCATTTGACGCTTTGATGAGGATGGTAACAGATTATCATTTTACACCAATAATAAATAATCTTTGTGTATTGAACTCTTTGTGTCATACACTGCCATACATTGCAGTGTGTTGAGTACTCGATTTATTTGGTATATGACTTCGGATTGTCACATGGTTTTCCTTGTGTATCTATAGAGGTTTAGTACTATGATAAGTAGATCATTTCGTCATAGGTGCCGAAAACAGAAGTAACATGCAATAGCCGTAGGCCTTCCTATTATGTGTCGACATCTCAGCCTCTGTTTCGTGTCGTTCTGGTGGCTGTTCCTGTGGAGAGTGGAACTGTGATGTTATACCTCCGACATTCAGGTATCATCTCTCTGCTGTGATATTAAGCAAAGTCAGTCGACACCCCTCGAACTCTCTGTATTAGACTAGTCCATATTTGAATATTAAGTAGCTCAGTCTATTAGAGAAACCCAAGACTCTAGTTCCTTCTCTTTCAGCCTGGCCTGGACTCCAGACTGAGCACATCCACGTTTGTACCACTACTAACCCTTCCGGATTAAAGCATCTAAAAAGACACTCCAAAGTCTCGTCCAAGTACACTGTCAAGTTCAAGAGCACAACAGTGTGAACGCTAGGGGTTTTGGCCGGGTTAATTATTTAGCGGTTTCAACCGGTTTTTAAAAGTCTGGTCTGAACGGGGTGAAAGTGGTATCAAAATGCAGTGAAGGGGGGGGGGGGGTCACTGAAGGAGAGGGGTAGCCGTATTAGATGCCGAGGCAGGCAAACGTTAGAACGAACAAACGACTAAAGACAAAACCGGTAGAAGCACTGCCAACCCCGGCGAGAGGTACCGACCAGGGTGGTAGGATAGACGAAGTTAAGTAAAGTAGGTGTGCAGCGAAGTGTTAGGGAATATGTTTAGGTAATTTTAGGGAATATATTTTTAATTAAAATTAGTTGTATGACTAACAAGAATTTGTGTATTGGGATGCAATCTTAGGTAAAAAGTATATTAATATACGAAGTTAACTACGCAGGGTAAAAGTTTACGTACCGGGTGTACACGAGAACAACCCAGACAGCGGTCTAGACCAGACGTATGTGAAATCTGAGTTGGAAGTCAGTACAGGCGGTACAGGAGTCAGGAGTCACTTCCTACAAGTCCCGCAAGAGGGAAGAGTGGCATTGACAAATTGGGAAAGTCAAGGGTAGGGCAATACGTACTGTCACGAACGTATTTCGGGAGCCACCTGCACGGTTCGTAAGTTTGATAATTTTAAGTCGGCATAATATCACGTACCAGACTGGTGGGGTTTTGTGTTGCGTGCTCTGTTTCATCACACAAATCCAGCCTAGCCACGAGAGGGACCAGTCCTCAGCCCTGCTTCGGGTGAGGCCAGTTCTGGTCCAGAGATGGGAAGTTGTCCCGCTAAGCAACAGGGCTGGACGCGGAGCAAGGCGTAGAACTGACACTAGACACGGATTCCAACCTGGTCGAAGAACTCACACCTGGTGTAAATGCCCTTCCGCGCGGGGGCGCGCGGACATTGACGCGGACTGCCAGAAAGCAGCGACAGCGGGCTATCAAACTGGGGAAGAACGCGTGCCTGGCGGGGAGGCCTCTTCGCGCTCAAGCGTGGGGACGGAACCTGTCGTGTAACGTCAACACCAGACCCCGACCTGTTAAGAGAGCCAGCGCAGGACCAGATCGCCATTCCACCAGCGAAGAGGAGAGCTGCCGAGCGAGGAATTCCCCTTGAGCAGTTATCCAGACCACCAAAGCGCGTTAACCTAGAATGGCGGACTCATCCGGGAGAACCGACGCCGTGCCCGACGACGGCGGCATCGAGGAGTGGGGGACGGGCGCCCCGAACGTGCTCAACGGAGATGCATATGGCCGCGTACACACTCACGGACCGGTAGAACGGGACTTGCGGTCCTGGGACCAGAAGGCCCAGGCCGCGGGGGTGGACACCTGGCCCGCCGATCGAGACCTTATGCGGGAGGTGTACGCCTGATACAGGCCGGCTGCAGAAGGCGCACGCCTACCTCCGTTGCAAGGAGGGGGAGCTGCTGCGAGCCACCCGGGGCCTGACCCGTGTGATGGAAAAATTGGAGGAGGAGCTTGCCGGGGGCCCCGGGTTCCCGAACTTGTTCCGGCTTCTCTGAAATGACGAGGACGGGCGCCGCGACGTGCCCACCCCGGCGCCTGATCCGCGCTCCCATCCGATGGAGGCGATCGTGGCCTCATTCGAGCCCCACCCCCGCTTCGACATCGTCGCCCAGGTCCGGGCGTACGTCGCCCAGGTCCGGGCGTACACGGAGCAGGTCAGGAACCTTCCGTGGGTGGTGGAAGAGCTGAAGGAGCGCGTTAAGCAGCGGCTCGGTGCGTTACCAAATCACGACCACCACGTACTCTATTATATTGCCCGAGGGTTGGGCCGTGGCACTTGCACATGGGAGGAGCCAATTCACCAGCGGCCGGAGCTGTGGACCGCGCCGGATCCCATCGGCCGGGCTGAGCGGGAGGCGCCCGAGTAGAGCAGCGCCCGGAGGGAGAGAAAGTTGGACTTGAATGTAATGTGAACTTTTGAAAATGGACATTTCTTTGGACTTGAATATCAGGTGAATTTTTGAATATGGACTAGACTGTAGACACCAAGACCAGGTAGGAAACCAATCTTGAATCGTATCAGTCTAATTAGGTTAAGGTCCAATTTTGAACTGTATTAGTTTAATGGTAGTTGAAAACCAGTTTTAAATTGTATTAATTGCCTGATTACGGTTGAACAATGTAAGTCCCTTTTTAAATAGCGTCGGGTATCCGGGGTCTTTAGGTGGGTGACCCTCAGGGAGTTGCGACCCTGCCCAGCCCAGGCTAGCTATTGTGTAAAATCCCACATAGATAGATGGTGCCGTCACCATGGTTAGGGTTATTCTGTGAACTTGATATGTCCTGGTGTCGTGTGGCGCTGGGAGTTCTATCCCTGAGTCGAGGTAGACAAACTCCTCTCCTTCCAGTGCCTCCTCTGCGTTTGTTAGTAATTTGATGAATGATTCATCTGTGGCGTGCACCCCTTTGCTGTGGACCGTGGTTCGTTGTCCTTTGCGACTTAAACCTCTTAAGGGAAACATGACGGCAGAAGAGGGCTCAGTTAGCGTCGTCTTAGGTTTGCCTCTACCGTTTTGGGGATGTCAATATCGTCTTTCTCTAGTTCCTTGTTTGAATTTTGGCCGTGGGGCCTAGTTTTTTAATATACGGCTTCCACCAGTGCTCCTGTGGTGCCCTGCTGAGCTGCGAGGCGGTAAACAGGGTCACAGGGAGCCCGTCCTTCCCGAATCGTATTGTGTAGACAGTTTATTTTTAGGGTGCGGCGTTGTGTAATTTTGATCTGTGTCTGTGCCAACTTAGAGAAGAGACGGATAGGACCGACATGAGATAAACACGTGCACCGTCAATCTGTACTCGCGTAATGGCTCGTCCTTAGCCTAGCACTAGAGTTGTTGTGGTGGTACCGGTGACTCCCTTCCTTCCCTGGTCAGACTCTTGTCTTGGCAGACGATCGGGTCTCCCTCATATCCACTGTCCACAGGTTCCGACAGTGCCCTGTCTGGTGACCGTTGTTCATAACTGTCTGCGGCAAGTATCCTGCTCCTGTGATTTTCTGAACGTTTTCCCCCATCGCCGACAGTCCAATGTTAGGTGATTACGGGTCCAGTAGATCAAGTTGACACTGGTTTGCTCTGTAGTAGCCATCTAAGTCGCCGCATAAGTGACACTGATTTGCTCTGTGGTATTTGCCCCTGTGGACACCGATCAGAGTATCGATCGGAGCGTAAAAGTAGCTCCTCCCATTGAATCCACAAATGTTGCCATTAGGCTCATCACGTCTGCGGGGCGACGCGTCCTGTCTCTGCGCGGACGGGTCTTAATTCTATCTTGTTCGGACTAAAACGTGTACGACCATATGTTATATGTTATTTATATGTTGTTTAGTTTAGTAGTATTTAACCGGATTATGCAGATAGTTAATTTTGGTATTTACTTGTATCCTATGTAACCATATTTATACTTTTGTAACTGAAATATAGTATTTCAAATACATGTATTACGCAAATGATGAAATCTTTTCTGGTGTTGATGTTAAAAATTGACTGTGTTGACTAATTGTAGCGCCGAGGATGACGCTAGTTTAAAGCAAGGGGGTGTAAGGAGGGGCCCCCGATTGTAAGCTACTTCTGCACTGTGACAGACATGTTTTCGCAACGTTCGGTTACATATTCCTACTGTAGTTACGCTTCAAAGGCACAGACGGCTCTGAAGTTGATCTTGGTAACCAGTGTACCTCACGTTGATGAAAGTCGGTTGTTATTTTTAAGCTGTAATGACAAGTTGTTCACTCCGGAATGAGACCGTTGTAACCTGCAATTACTCACAGCCATTAGGTTCGGTAGTCACTGCTGTCGAACCGGTAACCTGACAATGTCATGATTGTTAGACAACTGGCAGGCGGTGAAAGAAGGGAAACCTTACCTCCCCGCTCAGAACATGGGTTATCCCACTGGTCGATCCCCTTCCTATAACCAAACTATGTTTATCGAAGATATTGGAGATTGGAACGGTATTGTATATTGGGAGGGTTTTGAAGCGTCGGCACCCGGTTCACCGAAAGGACGTGGACTCGGTGACGTTGACCCGAAAGGTTAGCAGGTAATCTCTGAAGTGAAGGTTAATCGGAAGAAACGTGCTTTTTCACCATATCTTGGCACGCTATATTCCAGCAGAAACCCTTCAAACCGTTGATTGCTTTTACCCAAATTGAGTTGTTTTGGCCAATCCGTTACTAAATCTATAATTGGAAAGGACAAATTTGGAATTGGGTGGAACCCAAGCTTCTTAGGAATAAAAGAGGAAAACTGTGAGAAACAGAGAGGAAAAAAGGCGGCTCCCGCGGAGTCTGACGCACGGGGAACCCTTAGCGACTTGGCGACCACCTGTTAATTCGGACTCAGAACTTTGCACCGATGGCCAAGTTAGCTGTTACGTGTCAATCTGTGAGGAGGAGGCGGGAACTCACGTCTAAAACAGGTGCAGACATGGAAGGGTACAAGTTAGAACACATTCGTTTCAAGGGGCGGACATACTGCAATACTCATAATGGGCGCTGGAGGGCGCTACCAAACCGACCTTCGCGTACTAACCAACAGAAAAGAAAGCGGGTCCTTCGGATAAAAATGACTAGAAGATCCTCAAATCGACATTTTATACGGTGATACGAATGTAGGAGAAAAAAGATAAATCCAGTTTGTCGTATCGTGTCTTAGATGTGATATTCAACACTTTTGTGACCAAAAATTTACAATCTACTCGGACAGGAGTGACTCGGGATCAAACAACTTCTATTTGACTCCATGACTCTACTCTACAACAAGGAAGTGCTGTGAACCCTCCCACGTGACCGTGCTGGCCAATCAGAACGGTGGGTTTTGCAAAACTTTCCTTTAGAAAAAATCGTATATCAAGGGATTTTTTGCTTTCTATAGCAAACACACGTATCATGTAAACAATGAAAATTTTTTCCCCAATTCTAACCGCTTGTTCGATATTTACGTCATGTATTAGCCATGACCCGGCCCTCACTGTGCGCGACCGCAGTACTCATGTCTAAACAAGCGTATACGTCCGACAATCGCTCGGATGCCGAAACTTCCCTGCCTGATCCGGTCAGTAATGAACAGGCTTTCATCTCAAATCCTTTTTAAATCAGGTCTGAGTGATGAAAGGGATTTTATGGTGGACCTAAACTCACGCTGTTCGGGCACAATCATTTTTTGGTCCGGACTCTTTTAGACAAGTGCGGAGTAATTGCGGTATGAGACCTTTAATAGGTAGCGATTTTAGGTAGCGATTTTAGGTAGCGATTTTCCTTCCCTAGAATCACGTTGAATTTCTCTACAATGGGATTATTTTGAAAGTTCAGGGTTGCACCAAACTGTCGCGGAGACATCCCTTCGTCGCTGTCAGGCTATCGCTGAACACAGGTACGTCGCTTTTTTCCCGATATTTGTGCCGTAAATATACAAGGTTCGTGGGTCCCCTGAAGCAACATTACTATTTTCTCGATTTTGGGCCATTTTCAGTCGTCTAGTTCGGGATTTTCCGAGAGAATTCCATGTAAGGACATTATATTATGAGTAGAGTAGAGTAGAGTAGAGTAGATCTTTCGTTCTTGTGTCCTTGTTCCATGGGAATAAGATGTCAGGATTTCTTTGACAGTGTTCTAGCCAAATTTCCCGGTCATCACTGACAAAAATTTTGCCTACTCCACCATCTTTGAGTCCGTCTGCTTTGAGTGGAGTGGGCAAAATGAAGAATAATGAAACTCTTGTGTAATTTAGGTACTAGTACGTGCACGTGGCTAGCACCCTGGACCAAAAACGCCCAGAGAGTGCTTACAACTATTAAGTGAGCAAGTGTAGAGCAGAGTGCCATCCTCTAACTTCAGCATGTCTGCTACTTTTGTAGTACTAGCCAGCATATTACTGGCTGTGCATTGTTGTATATTATGTATACCTCATTCTAAACCTGTTCACCAAAACTTCCTTCACAAAGAGAAAAGACAAAACATGCTGAAAGTACAAGTGCCAAACTCTATTTTCCCAACAATTAGTATCATCTCATCGAATAGTAATAATATATGCCTACAATCCTTATCTTCCATTTTTATCAACTCGAAACAATCTTGGAACCTCCCTAGAAGGCCCAAACTTTCCATATTTTACTCCATTCTTCTTATTCTACTTTCTGGAGATATTCAACCCAACCCTGGCCCACGTGTACCTAAGTACCCTTGCGGTGTGTGCCGACGTGCCGTTAAGTGGGAAAGGGCCGACGGGCGCAGGGCAGTCTGTTGCGATTCATGTGACACATGGTATCACACAGACTGCATGGGTATGGCAACACCAGTTTACAACGCAATTAACCAACCCAGTGTGTCTTGGATTTGTTGCAGCTGTGGACTTCCTAACTTCAGCTCCAGTTTATTTAGTTCTTCTACCTTTGAAACTTCTAATTGTTTCACCTTTTCCTCATCCAGTCATAGTTCCTGTTCTAGCCCAGGGAACATGATAGGCTCACCTGTTGCCACTTCAACTCCAACTGGTCAAGCTCCAAAACCACCACCTAGGGTCAAATCCCAACAGAAACCCCTTCGGGCGGTAGTCATAAACTTCCAGTCAATAAGGAATAAGGTGTCTGAATTCCATGTCTTCTGTGATACAGTCAAACCAGACGTCATAGTGGGTACTGAGTCATGGCTAGACCCAACTGTAGGCAATAGCGAGATCTTTCCGACATCGTACTCCGCCTACAGGAAGGACAGGGAAGGGCGAGGAGGTGGAGTCTTCATAGCAGTGAAGAACTCCATCATAGCCACTCACCTTCCAGATCCTGACTGTACGAGCGAACTGACATGGGTTCAAATACAGCTTGCACACAGCAAAACAGTACACATAGGGGCTTACTATCGCCCACCATCTGCCGACCAGAGTGACTTGACATCTCTTGAACAGTCCCTGACTCGGATACGAGATCAGTCCAAAAGCTCTCACATATGGCTGGCGGGAGACTTTAACCTCCCCACAGCTAGGTGGAACACAGATACCACCTCAAATTCCACCTCAAATCTCTCCAAG
>NW_017803883.1:0-2160 GCF_001625305.1 Branchiostoma belcheri
AATCAAACATACGTCGACCCTCGCCACTTACATGTACGTCGATTTGCATCAGGCAAAGTGGCCTTTTTAGAGTACGTAAAATTATATGGAATGTTAATTGTATTGTAAAGAATCGCACGATGCGTACATTACAAAATATAGAAACGCCTAGAACTGATTTTTAAAAACAGTAAATAGAGAAGCCTGGAGAACAAACCTATAGGCTATACTGCCGACTCTCTTTCCAGCCTAGCGTATGGAGTCAGTTTACCCATAATTATTTGTTCGTAGTTGTAGAAGTAATAAATAATATAAAATGTTTTTGAGATGGGTGGTGTGAGTGAGTGATTGTAAGATCTCACAAATTATGATTTTGGAACAACATAGAAGCAAATTTATTCAAATGCGAGAAAGACAACACGTCAGAATTTTTTGGGTTACGTTGTAATGCATTAGGTTAAAATTGTAAAGCTTGGTGAAGCTAGAATTCTTTGAAGCTTGTTTTCTATAAATTCTATCTTATCTTAACGCTTAATCTGTATAATTTCTTCATTTTTTTTTGTTAGGCTGAACATGGCAACGGCAGGACAAGGGTCTCCCACCGGAGTTGGTCAGGACTGCTGTGATGGGTCTCCCACCGGGGTTTCCCAGGTCAACTGTGACAGCAAAAAAGGCGATGTTCAAGGCCAGGCGGCAGCACAAGTCAACTTGAATAACGCTGGTGAGAAACCCTACATGTGTGGGGAGTGTGGATACAGGACAGCTAGAAAGTCTGACTTATCCCGACATATGAGGACCCATACAGGAGAAAAACCCTACAAGTGTGACCAGTGTGACTATTCTGCAGCACAGAAAGCTCATTTGGACAATCATCTAGCAAAACACACCGATGAGAAACCCTACATGTGTGGGGAGTTTGGGTACAGGACAACTCAGAGGTCTGCCTTATCCCAACATATGAGGACCCATACAGGAGAAAAACCCTACAAGTGTGACCAGTGTGACTATTCTGCAGCATGGAAATCTTCTTTGAACAAGCATATAGCAATGCATGCTGGTGAGAAACCCTACATGTGTGGGGAGTGTGGGTACAGGACTGCTCGCAAGTCTACCTTATCCCTACATAAGAGAACCCATACAGGAGAAAAACCCTACAAGTGTGACCAGTGTGACTATTCTGCTGCACGGAAAGACACTTTAGACGATCATCTCACCAAGCACACCGGTGAGAAACCCTACATGTGTGGGGAGTGTGGGTACAGGACAACTCAGAAATCCATCTTATCCCGACATATGAGAACCCATACAGGAGAAAAACCCTACAAGTGTGACCAGTGTGACTATTCTGCAGCAAGGAAATCCCACTTGGACATTCATCTAGCAAAACACACTGGTGAGAAACCCTACATGTGTGGGGAGTGTGGGTACAGGACTGCTGACAGGTCTCACTTATCCCAGCATATGAGAACACATACAGGAGAAAAACCCTACAAGTGTGACCAGTGTGACTATTCTGCAGCAGAGAAATTCAATTTAGACAAACATTTAGCAAAACACACCGGTGAGAAACCCTACATGTGTGGGGAGTGTGGGTACAGGACCACTTACCGGTTTTCATTAGCCAAACACATGAAAGGCCATACAGAAGAAAAACCCTACAAGTGTGACCAGTGTAGCTATTCTGCAGCCTCTAAGTCTATCCTATGTCGACATATGAGAATTCACACAGAGGCACCAAGTCTGCAACTGTGACCATCTCCTAGTGACATTTAGTACGCACAGTCTGCTGTTAACCACAGTTTCTTTACTTAATATTTTGATACGAATCTTAAGGGTATATGACAGTTATGTTCATTAAGATTTAGGCTGAATATTCTGTAAGAATTCATGATGTTTGCAAGTAGGCAAAGGTTTTTCTCAAGAAAAAGCCCTATACTTGTTCACTTTAAAATCTAATTAAGTTATGGCTATGATTCAGGTACAAGAATAAGTCTTAGTTTCGCTTAGTCGCCCATTTACTTTGTTGTAATACCAGATATCAAAATCTATTTTAGCTACCTAGAATTGTAGAGTGAGACTAGTAAGCATTATAGTATGGATTGGATAATGTACATATACATAATCAGTAATTAACATCGGTAAGTGATTGTACACAGTAGTTGAAGCTGAAAGGTAGACATT
>NW_017803883.1:2180-4555 GCF_001625305.1 Branchiostoma belcheri
ACAAGTGTGACCAGTGTAGCTATTCTGCAGCCTCTAAGTCTGCCCTAACTCAACATAAAAAAATTCACATGGAGGCACCAACTCTGCAACTGTGTCCATCTGGTAGTGACATTTAGTTTGCACAATCCTGTATAGTTTCTCTATACTACTGTATTACTATTTCCAACGAGGTTTAAAATGCAAACCTCCTTGCTATTTCAAAAACAGTTAGGCTAAATATTCTTATGAAAATTATAATACATGTACAGTACTTCCAAATAGGCAAAGCTATATCCAGAGCATGCGCTGTATTATTAATTACTATAAAACAATGGTTGTCATAAGAATAATTTTTAGTTTAGTATTACATGTACTTAGCCCATATACAAATATTCTAGTATCAAAAATTATGACAAAAAAAAACTTTTTGATAACTACATGTATCTAGGATTGTACTGAAATAACAATTAACTTGATGCATTAATTGTATAATGCAGATATACATAGAGTAGTGATTACTCCCCTATTATTATTATATGTAAATAATTGTACACATTAGTTGAAAGGTAGGTTGTTCTGTTAGCGTTGCGTTTTCACGAAAGTGCTATGTTTGATTTCCTAGTAGTTTACTTTGACGAAGTGTGTACAAATGTACATTCTATGGCCAAATGAAAAAAGAAGAAGAAATCATACAGATTTATAAGCTGTCAATGTTAATATAAGGTGTATAGAAAACAAGGTTGAAAGAGTTAAAATTTTACCAAATTTTGGCCATAGAAGGGTGCACCTATATGTCATGCAAACAAATATCTTCTGACTAATATCAATGTTTTTTTGAGAGTTTGATTAAAAATACCAAAAAGCCGACTTTTGCATCAGATAAATGACTAACGTAATTTAGTTTATATAAAAATAGAAAGAAGTAATTTTACAGTAAGCGTTATGTTGTATAAAAGTTCCTGTTTTTTTTTTAAATATGTATCTACAGATATCTCCACCCAAATAATTAAATGGTTCTGTCCCTTGAACATAATGTCTCCTTCTGTGTTGCCTTTTTCTTGGGTGGGTGATTTGATCATAAAACACAGAAATTAAGATATAAACCTAACAGTTTGGCTGGATATTAAAATGTCAGACGCCTGTTACGTTGTTTAGGTAGTCGGTTCTAACGCAGAACGTTGACTTTATGAAGGCAGCTTAACGTTCAAACCGACGTCAAATGTACAATGTGGGTAATCAGGTCGACAATTTCACCCTTGACCCAGATCGAGTTCACCTCTGACCTCATGAAACGACAGAAGTACAAAGCTGCCCGAGTTCCGGTTTACGTGAAGATAAACCCGTCATAGGAAGCAGGTAAGGCTTAGAAACGGGCAGAAAAGTATTCTGATGTCGAGGGGAATAACTTGTGACCATTTCTGCGGAAGAAGCATCGTACTAGGACGATAATTTGTAGACATTTTCGTTATGTGAATATCGTGGAATTGAAGGGGGAGGGGGGGCGAAACCAAACATACGTTCGACCCTCGCCACCTACTAGTACATGTACGTCATGCTGCATCAGGCAAAGTGGCCTATTTTTGAGGACATGGAATGGTGTAGAAAAACAGCAATTTGAACTAGATTGTAAAGAAACGCAAATTATGTGGGGTTGTGTAGCGTGAATCGGCTTAGAACCAAGAGGTCTGGTGTTCGAATCCTGCCAAGTCACCGACCCTGTGTCCGTGGGAAAGGCAAATCTAGAAAAATCTAACTTGTGAAAACAGCGAATGGATAAGACTAAAACAAAACCTAAAATGCAGAGTCTCTTTCCAACCTAATTTTATCATTGGTAGCTTTTAATGCTTCATTTTGATAATTTCTTCATTTTCCAATTAGGCTGAACATGGCGACGACAGGACAAGGGTCTCCCACTGGAGTTGGCGAGAACTTAGATGATGGGTCTCCCACCGGGGTTTCCCAGGTCGACTGTAACAGCAAAACAAGCAATGCTAAAGACCAGGCGGCAGCACAAGTCAACTTGAATAACGCTGGTGAGAAACCCTACATGTGTGGGGAGTGTGGATACAGGGCGGATTGCAAGTCTCACTTATCCCGACATATGCGAACCCATACTGGAGAAAAACCCTACAAGTGTGACCAGTGTGACTATTCTGCAGCACAGAAAACAAGTGCTTCTGCAAAAGCTGACCATTTTCGCCGCTTACAGGCTTACAGTTTAATTTTTACGAACATTTTCCCCATCCTAGCATTTCAATTTACCTAAGTTATATAAATGGTTCTAGTTCTCATCAACATTGTATATAATGAGAGAACATGCACTTCTATATTTCAACTCTTTAAGTTTAAAACATTACAAAAATCAAGTATATAACGTTAACAGTTTATAACCTGTT
>NW_017803883.1:5524-9894 GCF_001625305.1 Branchiostoma belcheri
GTCAGTAATTAACATTGGCAAGTGATCGTACACAGAATTTCAAAGGTAGAAGTTAGTGTAAGTTTGTATGAATGTGCTATCTTCGTGTTTCTATAATAGTTTTCCCTGACGGAGTATGGTCCCAAATGTACTACAAAAATAGCTTTTGACCAATATCAACTCTGTAAAAACTAGCGTTTGGTTTCGGTAAAACCTTTAAAGCCGATAGTATAGCAACTGTAGGAAGTGATTTTAGACTAGGGAAAAACTATAGACGTTATGTTGTATACGAGCAGGTAGAATTCCCTTAATCGAAGATGTGGCTACATATATTTACCACTAACACAATCAGATAGTTCAGTACATTGAACACAATTCTTTCTGATGACTTTTTTTTTCATGAAAAGAGTTTGTCAATTGATCACAAAACATAGAAATCTCGATTCAGACCAAACAGGCTTAACTGTGTTTTTCTATAATATAATTTAACATAATATGATACTATTATACTACTTTGACATAATATTATACAAGACAAGAATATCGAGGGCATGTTACGTTGTTTCGGTGGTCTGCTGTAAGCGTAAAGCGTTTATATTATTAGAAAACTAAATCGTAACGTGCCACCCGACGTCAAATGTACTACATGGTTAATCAGGCCGACAACTTCACCTTTGACCCGAAAGGCGTTCATCTCTGACCTCACGAGACAAAGGAAGGACAAAGCTGCCCGAGTTCCGGTTTACGTAAAGAGAAAAACCGTCATAGGAAGCAGGTAAGGCTTAGAAACAGGCAGAAAAGTATTCTGATGTGGAGGGGAATAGTTTAAGACCATTTCTGTGGAAGAAGAACCGCAGTAGGATGATAATTTGTAGGCATTTTCGGGATGTGAATATCGTGGAATTAAAGGGGGGGGCGAAATCAAACATACGTCGACCCTCGCCACTTACATGTACGTCGATTTGCATCAGGCAAAGTGGCCTTTTTAGAGTACGTGAAATTATATGGAATGTTAATTGTATTGTAAAGAATCGCACGATGCGTACATTACAAAATATAGAAACGCGTAGAACTGATTTTTAAAAACAGTAAATAGAGAAGCCTGGAGAACAAACCTATAGGCTATACTGCCGACTCTCTTTCCAGCCTAGCGTATGGAGTCAGTTTACCCATAATTATTTGTTCGTAGTTGTAGAAGTAATAAATAATATAAAATGTTTTTGAGATGGGTGGTGTGAGTGAGTGATTGTAAGATCTCACAAATTATGATTTTGGAACAACATAGAAGCAAATTTATTCAAATGCGAGAAAGACAACACGTCAGAATTTTTTGGGTTACGTTGTAATGCATTAGGTTAAAATTGTAAAGCTTGGTGAAGCTAGAATTCTTTGAAGCTTGTTTTCTATAAATTCTATCTTATCTTAACGCTTAATCTGTATAATTTCTTCATTTTTTTTTTGTTAGGCTGAACATGGCAACGGCAGGACAAGGGTCTCCCACCGGAGTTGGTCAGGACTGCTGTGATGGGTCTCCCACCGGGGTTTCCCAGGTCAACTGTGACAGCAAAAAAGGCGATGTTCAAGGCCAGGCGGCAGCACAAGTCAACTTGAATAACGCTGGTGAGAAACCCTACATGTGTGGGGAGTGTGGATACAGGACAGCTAGAAAGTCTGACTTATCCCGACATATGAGGACCCATACAGGAGAAAAACCCTACAAGTGTGACCAGTGTGACTATTCTGCAGCACAGAAAGCTCATTTGGACAATCATCTAGCAAAACACACCGATGAGAAACCCTACATGTGTGGGGAGTTTGGGTACAGGACAACTCAGAGGTCTGCCTTATCCCAACATATGAGGACCCATACAGGAGAAAAACCCTACAAGTGTGACCAGTGTGACTATTCTGCAGCATGGAAATCTTCTTTGAACAAACATATAGCAATGCATGCTGGTGAGAAACCCTACATGTGTGGGGAGTGTGGGTACAGGACTGCTCGCAAGTCTACCTTATCCCTACATAAGAGAACCCATACAGGAGAAAAACCCTACAAGTGTGACCAGTGTGACTATTCTGCTGCACGGAAAGACACTTTAGACGATCATCTCACCAAGCACACCGGTGAGAAACCCTACATGTGTGGGGAGTGTGGGTACAGGACAACTCAGAAATCCATCTTATCCCGACATATGAGAACCCATACAGGAGAAAAACCCTACAAGTGTGACCAGTGTGACTATTCTGCAGCAAGGAAATCCCACTTGGACATTCATCTAGCAAAACACACTGGTGAGAAACCCTACATGTGTGGGGAGTGTGGGTACAGGACTGCTGACAGGTCTCACTTATCCCAGCATATGAGAACACATACAGGAGAAAAACCCTACAAGTGTGACCAGTGTGACTATTCTGCAGCAGAGAAATCCAATTTTAGACAAACATTTTAGCAAAACACACCGGTGAGAAACCCTACATGTGTGGGGAGTGTGGGTACAGGACCACTTACCGGTTTTCATTAGCCAAACACATGAAAGGCCATACAGAAGAAAAACCCTACAAGTGTTACCAGTGTAGCTATTCTGCAGCCTCTAAGTCTATCCTATGTCGACATATGAGAATTCACACGAAGGCACCAAGTCTGCAACTGTGACCATCTCCTAGTGACATTTAGTACGCACAGTCTGCTGTTAACCACAGTTTCTTTACTTAATATTTTGATACGAATCTTAAGGGTATATGACAGTTATGTTCATTAAGATTTAGGCTGAATATTCTGTAAGAATTCATGATGTTTGCAAGTAGGCAAAGGTTTTTCTCAAGAAAAAGCCCTATACTTGTTCACTTTAAAATCTAATTAAGTTATGGCTATGATTCAGGTACAAGAATAAGTCTTAGTTTCGCTTAGTCGCCCATTTACTTTGTTGTAATACCAGATATCAAAATCTATTTTAGCTACCTAGAATTGTAGAGTGAGACTAGTAAGCATTATAGTATGGATTGGATAATGTACATATACATAATCAGTAATTAACATCGGTAAGTGATTGTACACAGTAGTTGAAGCTGAAAGGTAGACATTAGTGCTGTGTTTGTACACAGTAGTTGGAATGTAGACGTTAGTGTTGTGTGTGTGCGAGCTTAGATTTCCTGTGTATCTACTAGTAGTTCTTGTCATCGGTAAGATGACTGTAAACAGTAGTTGAAAGGTAGAAGTTAACGTTGAGTTTGTTTGAAAGAAGCCATTGAAGGAGCTTCTATTTCCTGTTAATACTTCACTTTGTCTAAGTGTTTGCCTGTATGTCTTACAGACACTATAATGTCTTTTGAATAAACTCAGTAGACTAGCGTTTGGTTCATAATGAAATCTTAACGCTTATTTGCATCAGTGTAAATCGACCGATGTTCTTCAGTCTCCATCTAGGAAGTAAGTTTACAGCTTTATGTTGTATACAAGTATGCTGTTTGTAGTTTTTTCGGAGATGTAGTTATATTTTCCATTCATATAATTAAATCGTTTTACACCTTCAAGGTTATGCTTTTCTAGCCTTTTTTGCAATGATAGAGTTTGTTAAATTATCACAAAACATAAAAATCAACATTCAGAAAAAACATGTTTGGCTGTTATTATGTTTACAGAAGAACAACATCTTGTTTTCTTCAGTTTCCTCTTCTCCAAACACAAAAGGTCAATGACCTGGGTCAGACAGTCTGTCACCATGGTAACTAGTGTTGGTTTATATTCATGTTGCAATTTTATAGCAGAAGGGATTTAGAGACATGTCATCATATATATGAATGTGTTTGAATAAGAATTAACAAAGCAGATTATGCGAAGGTAAACATTACATTATGCTTTGCTTTGCAAATGTTACAATTCTAGTATGCTTTTATCTTCTTTTTAGATACTAGTAATATTAGACCAGCAAAAATGGCGTATTTTACGTTTTTCGGTGATCTGCTTGAAGTGTAAAACGTTTACATTATGAGAAAAGCGTAACGTGCCACCCGACGTCAATTGCACTACATGGGTAATCAGGCAGAGAATTTCACCTTTAACCCGCATAGAGTTCACCTCTGACCTCACGAGACGAAGGAAAAACAAAGCTGCCCGAGTTCCGGTTTACGTGAAGAGAAAAACCATCATAGGAAGCAGGTAAGGCTTAGAAACGGACAGAAAACTATTCTGATGTTGAGGGGAATAGTTTAAGACCATTTCTGTGGAAGAAGAACCGCAGTAGGACGATAATTTGTAGCCATTTTCGGGATGTGAATATCGTTGAATTAAAGGGGGAGGGGGGCGAAACCAAACATACGTTCGACCCTCGCCACTTACATGTACGTCATGCTGCATCAGGCAAAGTGGCCTTTTTTGAGAGCGTGGAATTATA
>NW_017803883.1:11242-23896 GCF_001625305.1 Branchiostoma belcheri
CGTAAATTACAAATTTAGAAACGCGTAGAACTGATTAGTAAAAACAGTAAAATTATATAGAGAATCCTGTGACCAAACCTATAGGCTATACTGCCGACTCTCTTTCCAACCTAGCGAATGGAGTCATTTTACCCAATGTTCGTAGTCCTAGGAGTAATAAATAATGATATAAAATGTTTTGAATGAGCTCGGTGGTGTGAGTGATTGATTGTAAGATCTCACAAATTATGACTTTGAAGCATTGCAGAAGCAAATTTATTCAAATGCGAGAAAGACAACGGGTTAAGATTATGTTGGGTTACGTTGTTATATATATTAGGTTGATATTGTAGAGCATTAGGTTAAGATTGTAAACATTGGTGAAGAACTATTTAAACCTTGTTGATGAGCCCAATTTTATCGTTGACAGCTTTTAACGCTTAATCTGTATAATTTCGTCAGTTTTTTTCGTTAGGCTGAACATGGCAACGGCAGGACATGGGTCTCCCACCGGAGTTGGTCAGAACTGCTGTGATGGGTCTCCCACCGGGGTTTCCCAGGTCGACTGTGACAGCAAAACAAGCAATGCTGAAGACCAGACGGCAGCACACGTCAACTTGGATAACGCTGGTGAGAAACCCTACATATGTGGGGAGTGCGGGTACAGAGCGACTTACAAGTCTGGCTTATCCCGACATATGAGAACTCATACAGGAGAAAAACCCTACAAGTGTGACCAGTGTGACTATTCTGCAGCAAATAAATCCAGTTTGGACTATCATCTAGTAAAACACACCGGTGAGAAACCCTACATGTGTGGGGAGTGTGGGTACAGGACAGCTCAAAAGTCTAACTTATCCCAGCATATGAGAACACATACAGGAGAAAAACCCAACATGTGTGGAGAGTGTGGATACAGGACAGCTATAAGGTCCAACTTGTCCCTACATATGAGAACACATACAGGAGAAAAACCCTACATGTGTGGGGAATGTGGATACAGGACAGCTGTGAGGTCGAACTTATCCCAACATATGAGAACCCATACAGGAGAAAACCCTACAAGTATGATGAGAAACCCTACATGTGTGGGGAGTGTGGGTACAGGACAGCTAAAAGTCACACTTATCTGAACATATGAGAACTCATACAGGAGAAAACCCTACAAGTGTGACCAGTGTGACTATTCTGCAGCACGGAAAGCTCATTTGGACACACATCTTGCAAAACACACCGGTGAGAAACCCTACATGTGTGGGGAGTGTGGGTACAGGACAGCTCAAAAGTCTAACTTGTCCCAACATATGAGAACCCATACTGGAGAAAAACCCTACAAGTGTGACCAGTGTGACTATTCTGCTGCAGAGAAATCCACTTTTAACAAACATCTAGCAAGGCATGCTGGTGAGAAACCCTACATGTGTGGGGAGTGTGGGTACAGGACAGCTGTGAGGGCCACCTTATCCCGACATATGAGAACCCATACAGGAGAAAAACCCTACAAATGTGACCAGTGTGACTATTCTGCAGCACGGAAATCCACCCTAGATAATCATAAAGCAAAACACACAGGTGAGAAACCCTACATGTGTGGGGAGTGTGGGTACAGGACAGCTCAAAAGTCTAACTTGTCCCAACATATGAGAACCCATATAGGAGAAAAACCCTACAAGTGTGACCAGTGTAGCTATTCTGCAGCCTCTAAGTCTATCCTAACTCAACATATGAAAATTCACACGGAGGCACAAACTCTGCAACTGTGACTATCTCGTATGGGCATCAATATTGATATCAATAGAGACAAACTATACTGATGAGAAGACTATGCGTACACAATTATTATTAGTTAAACTCTTGACTAATATCAGCTCTTTAAATTTGGATTGTAGTGATTAGCAGAAGTGTAAAATGACCGATGTGCTTAAATAGTTTCCAACAGTAGAAAGTAATTTTACGGCAGTGAAAATGTAGAAAAAAAATCCTGTTTGCTTTGCCTTTCTTTTAGAGGATGTATCCATAGAAATTTTCGATTAAATCGTTATGTACCTTGAGCGTGATATTTACTTTTTGTTTCCTTTTTTCCTTGGATGGAATATTGTCAGAGGTGGTGAGTTGATCATAAAACACAGTAATCAAGATTCAGACCAAACAGTTTGGTTTTTACATTAATTTCTGTACTGATTTGTCCCTTTGGTTGTTTAGCTGGTCTGTTTGAAGTGTAAAACGTTGACATTATGAGGAAACTAAAACGTAACATGCCAACTGACGTCAAATGTACTACGTAGGTAATCAGGTCTACAATTTCACCTTTGAACCACATAAAGTTCACCTCTGACTTCACGAGACGAAGGGAAAACAAAGCTGCCCGAGTTCCTGTTTACGTGAAGAGAAAAACCATCATAGGAAGCAGGTAAGGCTTAGAAACGGACAGAAAAGTATTCTGATGTTGAGGGGAATAGTTTAAGACCATTTCTGTGGAAGAAGAACCGCAGTAGGATGATAATTTGTAGGCATTTTCGGGATGTGAATATCGTTGAATTGAAGGGGGCCTGTCACTGAATACCATCCAGCAGCTTTGTAGCGGCGACCGATTTATGAATAATTTATTATCAAGGCCTACGCACCCGGTTCTTTCATTTGCAGAATAGCCATTACAAAAGGCGTGATCCAGGGTTGCACGCAATGGGCGAAACACGTACTGTTCACATTAGCAAAATTTCACGGTCTGAGAAAAATGGAGATGTTTACGGAACTATATGTCCACGGTGGCGACAGGTGCAGGAAAAAGAAAGTCCAGGAATAATTTGTTAACTGTAATGATAACTTCACTGTACAAAAGTGGCAGTGAAAACAGTGTACATAATAGTGAAAAAGTCAAGAATTACAGTAGCCAATTACCACTGAATGACTGATCCGTGTTGGCACACAACGGGCGAAAACATGTATATCACATCCATTGTTCGGGGCTACATGTACATGGGCGTACTCTCCAAGCAGAGGTTGTGGGGGAATGATCGTTAGCTTTTTATATATGGCTGGTTTTTTTTTGTCGCTAATCCCGTCGGTAGCCGGTGACCTTCTCTGGCTAATGGATACTGCCTGGCCAATTTGATACTGTCTTTTTGCCACCGAAAGGGATCTGCTTGGAGATTACCAGGGCTCGAAACTAACGGTGTTCCGATGGCCAGTGACAACTGAAAAATAAGCTGGGGCAACTAAAAAGATAATTTGGGACATTTTTGGGACAATAGAAAAATAGTCAGAATGTCAGCCCTTCTTTTGTTTGGCTTCACTACCCAAAATTTCCCGTTTACTCGACAATAAATTATGGCGCACCTAGTGCCTGGAATTCAGAATGTAAGCAAAATAAAGCTGACTTCAAATTCACTTCCTGTAAACAGGTTAGAACAGTTCATTCCTCACTTCGGGACATTTGAAATTTATTTTCGGTTCAGTGCTGGGACAATAGGAAAAAAAACTTGATTTCGAGGCCTGATGCATTAGGCAAAGTAGCCTTTGTTGAGGGCATTCAATAACATAATAAAATATTAATGTTAAAGAAACGCAAAAGGCGTAAATTATAAATTTGTGAACGCTTGAATTGATCTGTGAAAACAGCGAATGAAGTTAGGGGAAGTTGTTTGTGTGTGTGTGTTGGTAGCCAGGTATCCAGTCTGAACGTGGTCGGGGCCGAAAGATCTCTGTCCCGCCCACCTCACATAGGTTTCCCGGTGTGTATTTCACGAGAGATTGATTAGCCCTTCCCCAGGCATACTGTCTCTTATTAGCGTAACACTCCTACCTGGACGGCCTGTTGCACTGGGCGGGGGAAGCTATTAGAGCCCCCGAAGAAACAGCCTGCCCGGACACCCCAATACCCCCAAGTTTGAACCATTGAACTTTAAAAGTTCTTTTTTTGCTCTACAGACCAGACATGGCAACGTCAGGACACGGGTCTCCCACCGGAGTTGGTCAGAACTGCTGTGATAGGTCTCCCACCGGGGTTTCCCAGGTCGACAGTGACAGCAAAAAAAGCAATGTTCAAGACCAGGCGGCAGCACAAGAAGTCAACTTGGATAATGCTGGTGAGAAACCCTACTTGTGTGAGGAGTGTGGGTACAGGGCGGCTTACAAGTCTACATTATTTGTACATATGAGATCCCATACAGGAGAAAGACCCTACAAGTGTGACCAGTGTGACTATTCTGCACAACGGAAATCCATTTTGGACAAACATCTAGCAAAACACACTGGTGAGAAACCCTACATGTGTGGGGAGTGTGGGTACAGGACAGCTGACAGGTCTCACTTATCCATGCATATGAGAATCCATACAGGAGAAAAACCCTACAAGTGTGACCAGTGTGACTATTCTGCAGCACAGAAAGGTACCCTGAACCAACATATAGCAAAACAAACTGGTGAGGAACCCTACATATGCGAGGAGTGTGGGTACAGGGCAACTAAGAAGTCTCACTTATCCCGACATATGAGAACCCATACAGGAGAAAAACCCTACAAGTGTGACCAGTGCAACTATTCTGCAGCATTGAAAGGTACATTGGACAAACATCTAGCAACACACACCGGTGAGGAACCCTACATGTGTGGGGAGTGTGGATACAGGACAGCTCAAAAGTATGACTTATCCATGCATATGAGAAACCATACAGGTGAAAAACCCTACAAATGTGATCAGTGTGACTATTCTGCTACAAAGAAATACTATTTAGACCAACATCTAGCATCACACACGGGTGAGAAACCCTACATGTGTGGGGAGTGTGGATACAGGGCAACTCAGAAGTCTCACTTATCCCAACACTTAAGAAACCATACAGGAGAGAAACCCTACAAGTGTGACCAGTGTGACTATTCCGCAGCATGGAAATCTTCTTTGAACAAACATAAAACAAAACACACACCTTTTCCCCATACAAGAGAAAAACCCTACAAGTGTGACCAGTGTGACTATTGTACAGCGTTTAAAATCTAGAAATATATACTGGTGAGAAACCCTACATGTGTGGGGAGTGTGGGTACAGGACAGCCAAAAAGTACCACTTAGCCCAACATATGAGAACCCATACAGGAGAGAAACCCTACAAGTGTGACCAGTGTGACTATTCTGCTGCACGGAAATCTCATTTAGACGATCATCTCGCAAAGCACAGTGGTAAGAAACCCTACAAGTGTGGGGAGTGTGGATACAGGGCAACTGTTAAGTTGACCTTATATCGACACATGAAAACCCACATGGGAAAAAAACCCTAGATATTTTCCAGTATGCAACTATTCTGCAGCACAGAAACCTTACTTGTGTGAAGGTGTGTGGATACTGTACTGCTCAAATGTCCTACTGGGCAAACTCTTCACTGTTAGGACCTAAATAACTCTACCTGTCTATACTTTGCATGATGTACAAAATGACTAATAAACTGGTGGACGTCCCAACTACTACCTAATTAATACCAGCCCAGAAGAGAACAAGAAATAGTCATGCCTTCAAGTACCAGAGTTATCAACCATAGGATTGAGGTGTTCTAGAATTTATTCTTTCCTAGAACTACCGCAGAGTGGAACTCACTGTCACCAAGTAAATTAGAGTTAGAAGTTCAAGGCTAAGTTAGGTCTAACAAGTCGATCGGTGTACACAGTTTTTAAGCATTGAAATTTTTGTAAATAATGTATTACATGTGTATATAGCTTGATTTTGCATTGTACAATATTCGATGTTTAATGTATTATATTTTATGTTTGAAGTGCAATATTTAATGTTAATGATGCTCATTATTGCAATTTGTTTTGTTTTTAATAATGTAATCCGTATTTATATTGTGCACATTGTGTTTGGGAGGACAACTTGTAAAGGTGTCAATGCACCTGTTTTGTCCTCCCCTCCACTTGTATACATATATCTGGTGGTAAACCCAAATAAACAAATAAATACATGAATCGTACATTGCGACAATACCTTTGTATACGCGATCCCAAATGTAAAATATTCTTATATATAATAAAATATATACATAAATAAATGGCTACCCAACAATACTGAGTCATATAGATATTGCTAGCATGTAGACGTGTTGACAGACGTAAAATACATTATCTGGATAATCAGGAGAGAATTCTAACCTTTGACCTACACCACAATCACCTATGACCTCATGCAATACGAGCATGCGGAAAGCTTTCCGAGTTCCGGTTTACGTGAAGAGAAAAACCATCATAGGAAGCAGGTAAGGCTCAGAAACAGGCAATAAGAAACGTTATCAAGACTGACGTGCTGGCAGACGTAAAGTATACTATCTGGGTAATCAGGAGAGTATTTTAACCTTTGACCTACACCACAATCACCTCTGACCTTACGAGACGAAGGAAGGACAAAGCTGCCCGAGTTCCGGTTTACGTGAAGAGAAAAACCATCATAGGAAGCAGGTAAGGCTTAGAAACAGGCAGCTAAGTACGTGATAACGAAAATAAAGAATTTGAGATCATTTTCGTTGAAGAAAAACCTCAGTTAGATCGTGATTTGTTCGCCTTTTCTGTATGTAAACATGGTACGAAATGTGAAGGGGGAGGGGGGCGATACAAAACATACGTGCAATCCGGGCCGGCCCTTACATCTAAACTAAGACGTTTTCGTCTTAAAACCGAGTCTTTTGGTGTAACATAATGACAGCTTGTTGCTTTAGAGTGAAGGGAAAATCTGCACCAGGAAGTTTTATATAAATTTTGAGCCACTGAGCCCCGAATACGAACTTCAAGGTTTTTCTAGTTGTCTGCCATTCATTTTGCCATTTCGTCTTTTGTGCTTGACCAAGTCGACTGCAAAATTGCGTGATCATGCTCATTCTTTATCTCTCTAGTCCTCGGGGCTTAACTGCATTGGTCATCATCAAAAATGATAGAGCAATACTTGGAATATAAACTATTATATGCATGTATTAACATGTAAAATTACTAGTACTGTGCGTTGTGTGCATGTTGTAGTCAAGAAATGAAGCGTGATTGCGATCGTACGGTAACGAGCTTGGGGCAAGAGGGAGGGGGGCGGAAGTGGTAAAAAAAAGTTGCGATCATGAAAATTTAGCGGTGGAATAGTGACCGCTAAAACCGCTATAATTAAGTGACCGTTATCAGATCAAGAATTACAGTATACTTGTTTGGCTATGCCCACCCCCCATAGAACAGAAATGGAAGATTCCAGCTGTGACCCATGTGTTGAACACCCTGGGAAGGAGCTGGACTGTACTGAACATCCTGGGAAGGAGATGAACTGTACTAAATACCCTGGGAAGGAGACAACGGACATGGACCCTCAAGGCAATATGGGGAGGCCCATGGTTAAAAACACTGGTGAGAAACCCTACATGTGTAAAGAGTGTGGGTACAGTACAGCTAACAAGTCTCACTTATCCCGACACATGAGAACCCATACAGGAGAAAAACCCTACAAGTGTGACCAGTGTGACTATTCTGCAGCTCACAAGCCCTCCTTGGACCAGCATATGGCAACAAAACACACCGGTCAGAAACCGTACATATGTGGGGAGTGTGGATACAGGACAGCTAGAAAGTATCACTTATCCCGACACATGAGAACCCATATGAGCATGAAACTCTACCCGTGCAACCAGTTTGACTATTCTGCAGCACAGAACTTCACTATTGAGAAACGCTCTTGCAAGAAATCCTACATGTGTGGGGAGTGTGGGTACAGGACAGCTCACAAATCTCACTTATCCAGACACATGAAAATACATGTTGGTGAAAAACCCTACAAGTGTGACCAGTGCGACTATTCTGCAGTACAGAAATCCACTTTGGACAAACATCTAGCAAAACACACTGGTGAGAAACCCTACATGTGTGGGGAGTGTGGGTACAGAGCAGTTTTAAAATCTCAGTTAAACCAACATATGAGAACCCATACAGGAGAAAAACCCTACAAATGTGACCAGTGTGACTATTCTGCTGCACAGAAATCTAATTTAGACCAACATTTAGCAACGCACACTGGTGAGAAACCCTACATGTGTGGGGAGTGTGGGTACAGGGCAACTTTAAAATGCCACTTATCCAGACATATGAGAATCCATACAGGGGAAAAACCCTACAAGTGTGACCAGTGTGACTATTCTGCTGCACACAAATCTCATTTAGACTATCATCTCACCAAGCACACCGGTGAGAAACCCTACATATGTGGGGAGTGTGGGTACAGGACAGCTTACAAATTCAACTTACCCATACACATGATCATTTTATATCATATTATTTATTACTTCTACGACTACGAACAAATGGGTAAAATGACTCCATTTGCTAGGCTGGAAAGAGAGTCGACAGTATAGCCTATAGGTTTGGTCACCAGGCTTCTCTATTTATTGTTTTTACAAATCAGTTCTACGCGTTTCTATATTTCGTAATGTACGCATCGTGCGATTCTTTACAATACAATTAAAATTTCATATAATTTCACGTACTCTAAAAAGGCCACTTTGCCTGATGCAAATCGACGTACATGTAAGTGGCGAGGGTCGAACGTATGTTTGATTTCGCCCCCTCCCCTTCAATTCCACGATATTCACATCCCGAAAATGTCTACAAATTATCATCCTACTGCGGTTCTTTTTCCACAGAAATGGTCTTAAACTATTCCCCTCAACATCAGAATACTTTTCTGTCCGTTTCTAAGCCTTACCTGCTTCCTATGACGGTTTTTCTCTTCACGTAAACCGGAACTCGGGCAGCTTTGCAGCTTTGTCCTCTCGTGAGGTCAGAGGTGAACTCGATCTGGGTGAAGGGTGAAATTGTGGACCTGATTACCCACATTGTACATTTGACGTCAGTTGGCACGTTACGTTCTCCTCATAATGTCAACGTTCTGAGTTTCAAACCGACCACCTTACAACGTAACACGCATCTGACTTTTGTTTCTGATACAATTTGAAAGAGATTTTTTAAGGGAATGAATGTCAAGCCAAACTGTTTGGTCTGAATCTTGATTTCTGTGTTTTATGATCAACTCACCACCTCTGACAATATTCCATCCAAGGACAAAAAAAGCAACACAGAAGGAAACATCATGTTCAAGGTACTACACGATTTAATTATTTCAGTGGAAAATATCTAAATCTAGATACATCTTCGAAACAAAACACAGGAAATTTACTTCTATACAACCTATCGTCAACCTTTTCACTGGCGTAAAATTATTTCCTACTTTGGAAATTGAAGCACATCAGTCATTTTACACTGATACAAATCAATACTATTAGCTTTTGGGTTTATTTATACAAATCCTAGTAGTTTTAAGAGTTGATAGTCACAAGATATAATTGTGTTTGTAGGACATATAGGCAAACACTTCGTGACAGGAACTACTAGTAGATACACAGGGAATCTAAGCTCGTACACACAACACTAACGTCTACATTCCAACTACTGTGTACAAACACAGCACTAATGTCTACCTTTCAGCTTCAACTACTGTGTACAATCACTTACCGATGTTAATTACTGATTATGTATATGTACATTACCCAATCTATACTAAAAAGCTTACTATTCTCACTCTACAATTCTAGATAGCTAAAAATAGTATTTTAATATCTGATATTACAACAAAGTATATGGGCTTCTAAGCTGAACTAAGACTTATTCTTGTACCTAAATTATAGCCATAACTTAATTAGATATTAAAGTGAAGAAGTGAGGGACTTTTTCTTGGGAAAAACCGTTGTCTACTTGCAAACATCATGAAATCTTACAGAATATTAAGACTCGTATCAAATTATTAAGTAGCGAAACTGTAGTTAACAGCAGACTGTGCGTCCTAAATGTCACTACGAGATGGTCACAGTTGCAGACTTGGTGCCTCTGTCGAGATGTCGTTTTATATGTCGAGATAGGATAGCATTAGAGGCTGCAGAATAGCTACACTGGACACACTTGTAGGGCTTTTCTTCTGTATGGGTTCTCATTATGTATGGACAAGTGAGACTTGTAAGCCGACCTGTACCCACACTCCCCACACATGTAGGGTGTCTCACCAGCATGCATTGCCTGATGTTGGTCCAAAGCATATTTCCATGCTGTAGAATAGTGACACTGGTCACACTTGTAGGGTTTTTCACCTGTATGTGTTCTCATATGTTGGGATAAGTGTGCCTTTTTAGCTGCCCTCGTATCCACACTCCCCACACATGTAGGGTTCTCACCGGTGTGTTTTACTAGATGATTGTCCAAATTCGATTTCTGTGCAGCAGAATAGTCACACTGGTCACACTTGTAGGGTTCTTCTCCTGTATGGGTTCTCATATGTCGGGATAAGGTAGCTTTAAAACCGTCCTGTATCCACACTCCCCACACATGTAGGGCTTCTCACCATATGTTTGACTAGATGTTGGTCTAAATTGTGTTTCAGTGCTGCAGAATAGTCACACTGGTCACACTTGTAGGGTTTTTCTCCTGTATGGGTTCTCATATGTCGGGATAAGGTAGACTTTCTAGCTGTCCTGTACCCACACTCCCTACACATGTAGGGTTTCTCACCAGCGTTATTCAAGCTGACTTGTTGTGCTGCCACCTGGCCTTAAAACATTGCTTGTTTTGCTGTCACCGTCGACCTGGGAAACCCCGGTGGGAGACCCATCACAGCAGTTCTGACCAACTCCGGTGGGAGACCCGTGTCCTGCCATTGCCATGTTCAGTCTAACGAAAAAAAATTAAGAAATTATACAGATTAAGCGTTATAAGCTGTCAATGATAAAATAGAATTTATAGAAAACAAGTTTTAAAGAATTCTAACTTTGCCAAGCTTTACAATTTTAATCTAATGCATTACAACGTAACCCAAGATAATTCTGACGTGTTGTCTTTCTCGCATTTGAATAAATTTGCTTCTATGTTGTTCCAAAATCATAATTTGTGAGATCTTACAATTATTCACTCACACCACCAAAACATTTTATATTATATTATTTATTACTTCTACGACTACGAACAAATGGGTAAAATGACTCCATTTGCTAGGCTGGAAAGAGAGTCGACAGTATAGCCTATAGGTTTGGTCACCAGGCTTCTCTATTTATTGTTTTTACAAATCAGTTCTACGCGTTTCTATATTTTGTAATGTACGCATCGTGCGATTCTTTACAATACAATTAAAATTTCATATAATTTCACGTACTCTAAAAAGGCCACTTTGCCTGATGCAAATCGACGTACATGTAAGTGGCGAGGGTCGAACGTATGTTTGATTTCGCCCCCCTCCCCTTCANCCTGTATCCACACTCCCCACACATGTAGGGTTTCTCACCAGTATGTTTGACTAGATGTTGGTCTAAATTGTGTTTCAGTGCTGCAGAATAGTCACACTGGTCACACTTGTAGGGTTTTTCTCCTGTATGGGTTCTCATATGTCGGGATAAGGTAGACTTTCTAGCTGTCCTGTACCCACACTCCCCACACATGTAGGGTTTCTCACCAGCGTTATTCAAGTTGACTTGTGCTGCCGCCTGGTCTTCAAACATTGCTTGTTTTGCTGTCACCGTCGACCTGGGAAACCCCGGTGGGAGACCCATCACAGCAGTTCTGACCAACTCCGGTGGGAGACCCGTGTCCTGCCATTGCCATGTTCAGCCTAACGAAAAAAATTAAGAAATTATACAGATTAAGCGTTATAAGCTGTCAATGATAAAATAGAATTTATAGAAAACAAGCTTTAAAGAATTCTAACTTCGCCAAGCTTTACAATTTTAATCAAATGCATTACAACGTAACCCAAGATAATTCTGACGTGTTGTCTTTCTCGCATTTGAATAAATTTGCTTCTATGTTGTTCCAAAATCATAATTTGAGATCTTACAATCTCTTACTCACACCACCAATCTCTTAAAACATTTTATATCATATTAGTTATTACTCCTACGAATACGAACAATGGGTAAAATGACTCCATTCGCTAGGCTGGAAAGAGAGTCGGCAGTATAGCCTATAGGTTTGGTCACCAGGCTTCTCTATACTGTTTTTACAAATCAGTTCTATGCGTTTCTAGATTTTGTAATGTACGCCTTATGCGATTCTTTACAATACAATTAACAATTCATATAATTTCACGTACTCTAAAAAGGCCACTTTGCCTGATACAAATCGACGTACGTGTAAGTGGCGAGGGTCGAACGTATGTTAGGTTTCGCCCCCCCCCCTCCCTTTAATTCAACAATATTCACATCCCAAAAATGCCTACAAATTATCATCCTACTGCGGTTCTTCTTCCACAGAAATGGTCTTAAACTATTCCCCTCAACATTAGAATACTTTTCTGTTCGTTTCTAAGCCTTACCTGCTTCCTATGACGGTTTTTCTCTTCACGTAAACCAGAACTCGGGCAGCTTTGTCCTTCCTTCGTCTCGAGAGGTCAGAGGTGAACTCGATCTGGGTCAAGGGTGAAATTGTCGACCTGATTACCCATGTAGTACATTTGATATCAGTTGGCACGTTACGTGTTTCTTCATAATGTGAAAGTTCTGCGTTTCAAACCGACCATCTTAACAACGTAACACGCGTCTGACTTTTGTTTCTGATCTAATACGAAAGAGAGATTTTTAGGGAATGAATGTCAAGCCAAACTGTTCGGTCTGATCTGATTCTGTGTTTATGATC
>NW_017803883.1:27972-100472 GCF_001625305.1 Branchiostoma belcheri
CGAATTTAGGCACGGAATATACCCTTAACAGCCCCAACTTTAAAGTGCGTCATGCGAATGACACAGTTCCACCACAGCAAGACTTCCCGTCAAAAGTTGGCGTGGTATGTACTCTTAACAGAGCATAATTGAAAGTGCGTCATTGGAATGACACAGTTTACCACGCACGGCAGAAGTTTTCTACGAATTAAGGCACGGAATATACCCTTACAGCCCCAACTTTAAAGTGCGTCAAACGAATGACACAGTTTCACCACAGTAAGGCTTCCCGTCAAAAGTTGGCGTGGCATACACTCTTAACTTGAAAGTGCGTCATTGGAATGACACAGTTTACCACGGCAGAAGTTTTCTATGAAATTAGGCACGGAATATACCCTTAACAGCCCCAAATTTAAAGTGCGTCAAACGAATGACACAGTTTCACCACAGTAAGACTTCCCGTCAAATGTTGGCGTGGTATGTACTCTTAACAGAGCATACTTGAAAGTGCGTCATTGGTATGACACAGTTTACCACGGCAGAAGTTTTCTATGAAATTAGGCACGGAATATACCCTTAACAGCCCCAAATTTAAAGTGCGTCAAACGAATGACACTGTTTCACACAGTAAGGCTTCCCGTCAATCGTTGGCGTTGTTTGTACTCTTAACAGAGCGTACTTGAAAGTGCGTCATTGGTATGACACAGTTTACCACGGCAGAAGTTTTCTATGAAATTAGGCACGGAATATACCCTTTACAGCCCAAACTGTAAAGTGCGTCAAACGAATGACACAGTTTCACCACAATAAGGCACGGCGGTCTTGTTTTGTGGTCTTAGGAATCATATTTGAGTCACGTTGGTTTATAAGTTTATATAGTCAGGGTTCCTTGTACATGCTCTGTTAAGAGTGTATAGCACGCCAACTTTTGACGGGAAGCCTTACTGTGGTGAAACAGTGTCATTCGTTTGACGCACTTCAAAGTTGGGGCTGTTAAGGGTATATTCCGTGCCAAAATTCGTAGAATAATTTATTCCGTGGTAAACTGTGTAATTCTAATGACGCACTTTCAAGTATGCTCTGTTAAGAGTACATACCACGCCAACTTTTGACGGGAAGTCTTACTGTGGTGAAACTGTGTCATTCGTTTGACGCACTTTAAATTTGGGGCTGTTAAGGGTATATTCCGTGCCTAATTTCATAGAAAACTTCTGCCGTGGTAAACTGTGTCATACCAATGACGCACTTTCAAGTATGCTCTGTTAAGAGTGTATGCCACGCCAACTTTTGACGGGAAGCCTTAGTGTGGTAAAACTGTGTCATTCGTTTGACGCACTTTACAGTTTGGGCTGTTAAGGGTATATTCAATGCCTAATTTCATAGAAAACTTCTCCCGTGGTAAACTGTGTCATTCCAATGACGCACTTTCGAGTATGCTCTGTTAAGAGTACATACCACGCCAACTTATGTCGGGAAGCCTTACTGTGGTGAAACTGTGTCATTCGTTTGACGCAAGTTGGGGCTGTTAAGGGTATATTCCGTGCCTAATTTCATAGAAAACTTCTGCCGTGGTAAACTGTGTAATTCTAATGACGGCACTTTCAAGTATGCTCTGTTAAGAGTGTATGCCACGCCAACTTTTGACGGGAAGCCTTACTGTGGTGAAACTGTGTCATTCGTTTGATGCACTTGATAGTTTGGGCTGTTAAGGGTATATTCCGTGCCTAATTTCATAGAAAACTTCTGCCGTGGTAAACTGTGTCATACCAATGACGCACTTTCAAGTATGCTCTGTTAAGAGTACATACCACGCCAACTTTTGACGGGAAGCCTTACTGTGGTGAAACTGTGTCATTCGTTTGATGCACTTGATAGTTTGGGCTGTTAAGGGTATATTCCATGCCTAATTTCATAGAAAACTTCTGCCGTGGTTAACTGTGTCATACCAATGACGCACTTTCAAGTATGCTCTGTTAAGAGTGTATACCACGCCAACTTTTGACGGGAAGTCTTACTGTGGTGAAACTGTGTCATTCGTTTGATGCACTTGATAGTTTGGGCTGTTAAGGGTATATTCCGTGCCTAATTTCATAGAAAACTTCTGCCGTGGTAAACTGTGTCATTCCAATGACGCACTTTCAAGAATGCTCTGTTAAAAGTAACTGTTATATACCACGCCAACTTACTGTGGTGAAACAGTGTCATTCGTAGACTGGAATTTCTGTCTAGGAGCTCTGATAATATAACTAGTTTACACAAATTTAGTGTCTGCAGTCTCCAGCAGATTAACAACTATTTCTTATAATTGTCTTACATCGGGCAGCGAATATATCAAATTTTGCTTTTAATCAAACAGCTGCTCTGTGTGAAATTCTTAAAATGTGAATTCACGAAGCGTACGCGTTTTCCAGACACGAGATATGCTTTGGAAATTAAACCAGTTGGTCATTTGCTACAATACACATCCAGCATTGATTTCCAGACAGCCCCTCACCTGGTCTAGCAGAACCCCTAGGCCTCCTGCAAATGTTTTTACACTGGGTGGACATGAGGCAATTTTCAAACATTGGGCAAAATCTGTGGACATCGGGGTCAAAAGTGGTTTCTATGTGTTGCTAGGGGAGGCAACGGCCACTTTTCTGGGTGTTGGCTCCATGCTGCAAAGTTGAGTTTAACGGTGGTGAGTATACTTTCTGTGATAAAGCTGTGTCATTCGTATGACGCACTTTAAAGTTTGCGTCATTCCAATGACGCACTTTCAACTCTGCTCTGTTAAGAGTATATACAATGCCCACTTTTGACGTGAAATTTTCTGTCATGATGAAACTTGCGGTCAATCCTATGAGTAGTATGACGCAATTTCAAACTTGCTCTTCGATAATAATACGTTTATTGCAAGTTCGTGCCCTTGGCCTTGGGCTAATAGCAAGTAACAAAGACATGGAGACAACGATACATGGAAAAATACATACAAAAGGATTGTTAAAGTTGCTATACTATTTTCTAGAAGGTAATCGTCTAAAACCGTGATTACGATGAGCAGCATAATAAAGGATTTGTGAGGCTTTCTTCGTTTCAGTCACAAAACAACCTATGGTGTGGTCATCGCTGAAAGCCCAGTGCTTTAGCCTCACTTTCTTGAACATTTCGTTAAGTCGTTACTTCATAAACGCTGTCAGAGGATGCTTACTACATTTGTACTACTCCCGTACACTACCGTCACAACTTGGTAGCGTGACCCGGAAACAGATGTGCCTCGGCTCCTAAGCGGACACCTCAAAACCCCCATGTGGTGCGTATTTGGGCTTGAAAACAATGGCGGAAACCATTGAAAACTATCTGAATATGCATCAATTTTAACTCGATAAATCTCGTTTCTCGCAGAAGTCTGATTGCTCGGGTGCACTGCAGGAGCTAGGACAACTCGTGACGATTACAAAGACACATTTATATGGCTGATTGGACCGTTTTTGTGTGAACTGTTGAGTTTTTCCGTGACCATGTCTTATGCCTCATATCGGCGCGTCACATGCCGACTAGCTATTTTACTACTTTTCTGTCGCGCTGTGGAATATTTAGGCTGATCTAAACATCGGCAACCCGGCCAATTGTGGAGTTATATTGTAGGGAAGCTCGGGACAGCAAAAAACCGGGTCAAAAACGGAGCATCGGGCAGCCAACGGGAAATGTGCAGTTCTGCCAATGGATCTTTCCACGACTCTTGCTAAGGGTAATGCAATGTAAGCCCGAATCAAGAGTCGCCACGGCTAGGAATCTATGCAATGTAAGCCCGAATCAAGAGTCGCCACGGCTAGGAATCTGCAAGTTTTTATGTTAGGAATTTTAAGAGCGGCTCGACATGGGTCTTTTATACTTCTAGACACGTTTTAATTATCATGAAAGTTCATCTGTTTAGGGTTAAAACTTTCGTTCCAACACAAATTATGTACTGCCCCCCTCCCCACCAAATATCCATCCAAAATACACTTCCAATGCAGGCTTCTACTTCCAAACAAGCATCCAAGAAGAAAACATTAACGACAAAAATGATCTTACCTGTAAGTCTGTGGTGGTTAGTGGTCTTCTCGACTTCTGGAATTCCGTAAAATCGCGTCAGATCGGAATAGACGTCGATGGAATAAATCAAAATGGCGGCGGGTCAAAGGTGAGAGGTTACAGACCGGATACTTACTTGACAATGGGTCAAACCACAGATCGCCGCTTAACGAGTTCCTCTAATATGTTTTTTTAGGAAAAATGTCGTTCTACGTATATTTCTATTTAGGTTTAACGAAGGAAAACATATTGTTTTTACTCAATTTCCTCTTCTCCAAACACTAACCTCTGACCTGGCCAATGACATGATTTGTTGACGTATGTCACCATGGTGACTGGTGTTGGGTTACATAATGTTGCAAATTTCATGGTCTGCTCTGCTCCTGTCACTATATACTAGTAGTACATGTATGTGAATATGTTTGAGTAAAAATTAACAGGGCAGACCATGTCCGAAGGTAAACATTATGCTTTGCAAATGTTACTTCTCTAGTTTTAATTCTACTTCTGTATATATATAGAATACAACACGGGGTATTCCGTATCGCCCGAGGTATCGGCCCGACCGCGGGTCGGATCGCCCGACGGCCGCAGGGCGATTCGACTCGCGGGAGGGCCGGGACCGAGGGCGATGCGGAATACACCGTGTTGTATTTTATTTATGTCATACCCACCCAAGAACACACGCCTTTCAATGCAAGATAAGCCAAAAGTTGGTGCCACTGAACCCTAAACTGCAACAACATAAATTCCAACGTCCGGATTCTGTATTCGAATTTTCGAAAGGGGCACAAGCGGGTAGGGCGAAACGCGTTCGAATCGTTTTATGGAAGCCATGGAAGCGTTCGATAACGGGTTCCGGACCGGGCCGTCCGGTCCGGAACCCGTTATCGAACGTTATCGCGGCCCGGGTATGATATAAGTATGAATATAACCGTTTTGTGCTCGTATGTCCTGGAGGTAAAAACAAGTTACGAAAGCAAAGGATTGACAATAACCAGGCAATATAATATAGCACAAAATTCATTTAATTTTGAGAGATCTTTACCTAAATTGTGCAAAATTTTCTCTAAATGTTACACTCATATCCACAATCCAGTTTACCTTTTAAGTATAATATATATTGCTGTAAGATAAAACAATATAAATACAAAGACAGTACAGACTACTAAGTTATGTATACTATACAAAAAATGCTTATGTTTAAAATGTAATGCTATTAAAATGTTACAATATTCATTCGAAAATATTTGACTTAAACAAGACTTTAACAAGGAAATACCAATGTTAAGAAATTTTAGATACCCAGATCAGTGTCAAAAATAAGTGAACAGTCGATTTTAACTCACAGTGCATCTATACTTAAGTACTGTAGCCTCTACCAGGCTTCGGGAGGCGGCTGGAAAGAGTAGAAATCAGCCAAATAGACAGATAACATGCCCGGGGAGTTTGTCTGCTGGGAGAGAGCATTTTTCTGTCTCCCGAAGCCTGGTAGAAGCTATATGTACTGAACCTATCCCAGATGCAAAACCTACATAATATTAGGTGGAATTTCACATAGGCTTTTCTCAGGCACATAGTTTGCAGTTAAAATGATATTCTTTGCCAATCTGCCTGAATATCTGTATCTGTATAGCCGGTATACATGTAACTGCCTTTCAGTGAAACACATCAGCTTTGCAGGCACGCGGCGTGGCGGCAGCTGGCTATATCACACCGATAGACTTGTTACACCTAACCCTTGAACATCTAACTCTAGACATTGTTTAAAGTTATGTCCAATTCCAGTGCAAATTTCTTTACCACAGAGTAGTTTTCAGGTACAGATTAACACTACAGAAAATATGGTCACACGATACCCATGTTTTGTGATATAATTCTTATATTATGTCTAGCGGTGACGTGAATATAGGCATTTTGCTAGATGAGTGCGTCACCACTATGTATTGTATTTTTGCATGTTGAAATAAAAATTAAAAGAAAGGTCACTCCTGGAGATTTTCTTCTTCCATTTTGACTTTCTAGCTACAAGAGGACAAAGTTGTTGGTGGTGCACTTCTCACACTTGTAGATTCAGCTTCATTCTCATGGTTCATCAAATTTGATTGATTTATAAAATGTGCAGACAGTTCGAATTGTCTAGCTGCAGAGTTGTTACAAAGATGGCACATGCAAGGTTTTTCTCTTTTATAAGTTTTATGGATTCGCATGTGTTGGGATAAGGCAGATCTGTTTGTTGTCCGGTACCCACACTCCCCACAAATATAGTGGTCCACACCGTCGTGTGTTCCTAGATGTTTGTTCAAAGTACATTTCCGGGCAGTAGAAAAGTCGCACTGGTCACACTTGTAGGGTTTTTCTCCTGTATGGCCTCTCATATGTTGGGAAACGTCAGACTTTTTAGCTGACCTGTATCCACACTCCCCACACATGTAGGGTTTCTCACCGGTGTGTTTTAGTCGATGTGTGTCCAAAGTGCATTTTAATGTTGCAGAATAGTCACACTGGTCACATTTGTAGGGTTTTTCACCTGTATGGGTTCTCATGTGTCGGGATAAGGTAGACTTCTGAGTTGCCCTGTACCCACACTCCCCACACATGTAGGGCTTTTCGCCGCTGTGTATTGCTATATGCCGGTCCAAAGTTGCCTTGTGTGTTGTAGCATAGTCACACTGGTCACACTTGTAGGGTTTTTCTCCTGTGTGGGTTCTCATGTGTCGGGATAACTCTGACCACCAAGTCGCCCTGTATCCACACTCTCCACACATGTAGGGTTTCTCACCAACATTATTCAATTTCACATTTTGTACTACAATCTTGTCAGCATTGCTACTTTTGCTGTCGCAGTTGACTGGTGAAACCCCGGTGGGAGACGCATCACAGCAGTTCTGACCAACTCTGGTGGGAGACCCATGTCCTGCTGTGGCCATGTCCAACCTAAAGTCAAGAGAAACGAAATTTTAAATTAGAGATGGATCATTCAGTGCTAGAATTAAGATGAGCAAAAACCATGGTGAAATCATTTATAAACTGATCATAGGCTATAGACACCTTCACCCTTAGTATATCCAAGTGAAGTTAAACATTTACATGTAACAAACTACTGCTCTGTTCATATTGTTACTCAAACACAATCCGATATCATATACTAGTATACAATATTATTATCATATACAATGGATAGTAATTACAAAAATACATGGTGACCAGCCCCTCAAACAATAAAATGTAACCCAACACCACAGGGTGTCTGTCAAAGCACTCGTTACCAAAAAAAAAAATGGGTCAAATCATATATAGGAAGCTATGTTGAATTTCGACGCCTGTAAAAAGGTAACATTTTGCAAATCAAATTCATAGTGTTCATCTTCACATACGAATTTTACAATCAATCTTACTTCCGTGTCAACAACATCTCAGTCCCTGGATAGCGGCTAATTTGTCTGTAAATAATGTAAAGTGATTTCGCCCCCCTCCCCCTTCATTTCTACCTGTTTCACACCCACAAAATGCCTATAAATTATGACCTTACTGTGATTCTTCTTCCACAGAAATGGTCTAAAACTATTCCCACCAACATTAGAATACTTTTGTGTCCGTTTCTAAGCCTTACCTGCTTCCTATGATGGTTTTTCTCTTCACGTAAACCGGAACTCGGGCAGCTTTGCTGTCCTTTGTTCCTTCCGTCGTATGTTGAGGTCAGAGGTGAACTCCATGTGGGTCAGAGGGGAATTTTACTCCCCTGATTACCCAAATAGTACAGTATTCTTCCGCCAACACCTTTACAGATTTTATCAATGTTTCTTACAAAAAGATGAATCAAAAACGAAACTCCCCATTACAATTCAGTATTATTCGTGGCATGGTTGAAGCATCTAAGCAAAATTTAAGATTATATTTAGGGGGTTTTTGTTCTTTCCGGCGGCCATGTTTCTTTTCAAGAACGTCCTGGAGTTGTACTCTCCAAGCAGAGGTTTGGGGTTATTTTTGGCGTTTTTAGCTTTTTTTTGTCGGGGTTTGTTTTTTGCACTGGCATTTTCCTTTCACCCAACCCAACCCTTTTTGAGTGAAAGAAAAATTCCAGGGCAAAAAAGAAACCCCGATAAATAAGGCTAAAAACACGCCAAAAATAACCCCAAACCTCTGCTTGGAGAGTACTGGAGCTGTCTCACACCGCAGTTTCTCTGCAGCTTTGCACCTACCAATGTAAACACTCGGGGGCTGCCGTGTAGTTTACACCCAGGCTTCTCCCATGGCTGTTACATGGTGGCTCCATAACGACAAATTAAAACGGAATGAACTATGAATTTGTACATTTTTATGTTTACCAAAGGAAAATATATTGTTTTTGCTCTGTTTCTTCCTCCTCTTCTTCTCCAGCGACCTCTGTCCTGACCAATGGCATGATTTGTTGACGTCTGTCACCATGGTGACTGGTGTTGGGTTACATAATGTTGCAATTTCATGGTCTGCTCTGCTCCTGTCACCATATACTAGTAGTATATGTGTGTGAATGTGTTTGAGGAAGAATTAACAGAGCAGACCACGTCCAAAGGTAAACATTATGCATTTGCTTTCCAAATGTTACTTTTCTAGTTTATCAATATTATTTATCATTGTTTTCGGTTAGTTACCGTTTTTGCATTACTATCAGTCATCATCGTTATTTATTGTATTTTGATTTTATTGTATGTGACTTAATGTATTTTCTTTATTTATGTGTGGTACGCTGGGCCCTACTGAAAAGCAGTGTTATCACTGAGTGATACAACCCTGTACCCTGCAATATGATACTGCCTGGCCAATTTGATACCGTCTTTTGCCACCCTAGGATCTGCTTGGAGATTATGTTCAACCCATCTTGCTCTTCTTTGCTGTTTAGCTGGCAGCCCAAGAAGCCTGATAGAGACTAGTGTGTACCTACTATAGCAACAAACTGAATGACATAGTCTTTTAATGGTCCTAAGGAAAACACTTTATTGGGAATTCCTTCAGTATACTAGTATTTGAGCTGTGTAAACTGTACATCACATCTGTCAGCATATGTATAACATTTGTCCTTCTTGCTGCCACTAGCAAGTCAAGATGTTTACTGCTGAAGTCCTTGTTTTTTTTTAACACAGTCAAGATGGTTACAAAATGAGTTGGCTACAATCTCTCTATGAATGTTCATTGTTACAAACTGTTGACTGCAACAAAAATTGTGGCCTTTGTTGACGATGAGTGACCTCTGCCCCTTTGCAGTGTGGACTACCACACAAATGGTAACCTCTGACCCTGTACACTGTTGACTACCATAAAGTGACCTCTGACCCACAGCAGACTAGACTACCACAGTGACCTCTGACCCACTGCAGATTTGATGTCAGGACAAATGGTGACCTCTGACCCTCCTCAGAGTTGACTGACCCACAATTGATGACCTTTAACCTCCAGCAAAGTTGACTACCAGACGAATGGTGACCTCTGACCCACAGCAGAGTTGACACAAATGGTGACCTCTGACCCTTCAGCTCTCACTACCAGACGAAGGGTGACCTCTCCCGTAGGATCCTGATGCCGAACTTGCGCCACTCGCGCTGCCCGACCCACAGCTCCTGGGTCGTGTCCAGACAGGCCAGAACGGCAGCTCCCTTCCAGCAAACCATCTGGGGGTCCTGGTCCTACATGGGAGTAAACAAACACGTGTTACAAACAAACAAAAACATAAACTCACATACAGATAAACACACACAGACACACAAGCACACACAAAAACATACACACACACACACACACACACACACACATACACACACACACACACATGTAAACTCACACACACACACACACACACTGTGTGAGTGATTTTGACCTTTGCCCCACTGACCTTTGCCCCAGTGGTGAGCTACTGACCTTTGGCCTGGTGATGACCTCCATGGTGTCGGCAATGTTGCGGTACTTGGCAGGCAGCTGGGCCCTGACCCTGTGTAGCAGGAAATTCTGGGCCCCCGGAAACTTCAGCCCCCCTCCCACCACCAGGATACAAGAAAACATCTTCTTCTTGGTTTCGTCTGAAGCTGCAAGCAAAGAAATAAATAAACTAGAGAGGTGACATTTGCAAAGCAGATGCATAATGTTTACCTTTGCATATATATATGTATACATGGTCTGCTCTGTTATAAATACATTCATATATATGGTCAGACAGGAGTATAAATCCCTCCTACTAGAAAATTGCAACATTATGTAACCCAATACCATTTACAATGGTGAAAGACGTCAAGAAATCAAGTCATTGGCCAGGTCAGAGGTCAGTGTTTGGAACGGAAAAGGAGGAAACGTACGGTACGGACACTTGACGATGCCTGATTTTGCAGCACAGATTTTCCAATCTATGGAAGGTTTTAGGTGGTAATTGGAAAGAAAGGGGGTATATGACATGTATTTTTTTTAATAAGTCCAGAATTTGATCATAACGTTAAGTTTTTTTCGGACTTGAACCTAAACATTTTTATAAGTCGGAACCAGTCCAGTGAACCCGTACACAGCACTACTTACCACAGCACTCTATACTGTGCAGGATGGCCTGATCCACTCCCATCAGCTTCAGGGGGCGGGTTCAGACCCCCTCCGTGAGGCAGAGGGTAGCCTGACCGACCCCCTGCGATGCTTAGCCTCTGACCCCCCTGCTGCTTCTTCGCGCGCCCGCTTGTGTCTGGGTTCCAGACTAGGTTTGGCGTCGGACGAGGTTTTGTCACCTTCTCCGCCGTGCTTGCTACTAGCCTTGGCCTTCTTCTCCGCAACAGCCTTGGCTACCTGCAAATGCGAAAATCATGCATATCAACAGTGATGGCAGACTTCACACCCTTACCCATACTCCTTATGGTAAGGTTGGAGGTTAAAGGTTAGAGGTTGGAGGTTAAAGGTTAGAGGTCAGCCATGCTTTCTGCTAGCCTTGGCCTTCTTCTCTGCAACAGCCTTGACTACCTGCAAATACAAAATACATACATACATACATGAAGGATATGGCAGACTTCACACCCTTACCCATACTCCTTATGGTAAGGTTGGAGGTTAAAGGTTAGAGGTCAGGTGTGCTTACTGCTAGCCTTGGCCTTCTTCTCTGCAACAGCCTTGGCTACCTGGAAATACAAAATACAGCAGGGATGGCAGACTTCACCCCCTTACCCATACTGCTTAAGGTAAGGTTAGGAGTTAAAGGTTAGAGGTTACCTGTTGCTGTGTACTCTGTGTCTGCAGCTGGTAGAGGTGCGTAAGGTTAGAGGTTACAGGTCAGGTTAAAAGTTACATGTTGCGTGGCTGCTGTGTGCTGTGTCGACAGCAAGTAGAGGTGGGTTAAGGTTAGAGGTAAGAGGTCAGGTGTGAGAAGGTGAAGGTTGGAGGTCACAGGTCTGGGTTGAAAGGTTACCTGTTGCTGTGTGCTCTATGTCTGCAGCAGGTGGAGCTGAGGAAGGGTTAAAGGTTACAGGTCAGGGTTTAGAGGTTAAAGGTTACCTGTTGCTGAGTACTCTGTGTCTGCAGCAGGTAGAGATGAGTAGAGGTTAGAGGTAAGAGGTCAGGTGTGAGAAGGTAAAGATTAGAGGTTACAGGTCAGGTTAAAGGTTACCTGTTGCTGTGTGCTCTGTGTCTGCAGCAGGTAGTGTTCGTCTTGGATGTCCTCGGGGTCTCCCTGGTTCCTGAGCTGAGTGTGGACCAGACTGCCGCCGACCAGCCCAAACAGCTGCGGGTAGAACAGACCCATGGGGGCCTAAAGGGGGAGACATAGACCCATGGGTTAGTGTGGGGTAGAACAGACCCATGGGTTAGTGTGGGGTAGAACAGACCCTGGTTCCTGAGCTGGGTGTGGACCAGACTGCCGCCGACCAGCCCAAACAGCTGCGGGTAGAACAGACCCATGGGGGCCTAAAGGGGGAGACATAGACCCATGGGTTAGTGTGGGATAGAACAGACCCTGGTTCCTGAGCTGGGTGGGACCAGACTGCCGCCGACCAGCCCAAACAGCTGCGGGTAGAACAGACCCATGGGGGCCTGCACGGAAGAAACAGACCCATGGGTTAGTGTGGGGTAGAACAGACCCATGGGCCTGGGCAGAAGCTGAAGTGAAGGCCATATACATCAGGGCCCATCACCCTTCATTGAACTGCGACGGGGGCCGACATCGTCTACCAGATACCTTTGACCCAGTGTTGACGTCACACTTCAAAGAAGCCACGTGACAAGCCTCACTGGGTCAGTCTACTGAGGAAGACCAGAGTGACTGGTCGAAAGCTCTAGGTGAGAGAATTTTTTGTGTTGGACCAAAAGTTTTAACTTTAAACAAAAAACCTACCTGTATGGTTTCCTCGCCGACCCTGATCTGGTAGCGCCGGCTGAACGTGTCCGGCCTCTGCACATGGACATCCTGCAGCCTGGCTCCAAACTGGTCCTGGGGAGGGGGGAGATTTCTATTGTTAGAAAATTAATGCTGCTGTGGATGTACATTTTTAATTGATAAGTAGGTAGCCATAAATAATTTCATCAGGTTAGAAGATACTTAGGGTATACAATTTTCTTTACACAACCAGTAAGGTTCTCACCTGCTTATGTTTCGATGTCTATCAGACACCTTCCTCAGAGCTTCTGACTGGAGTTCTGCAATTCTCGCCGCAAAAGCGCCCTCTTCATTGGCTATATATAGCGGCGAGATGCAGTACTCCAGTCAGAAGCTTTGAGGAAGGTGTCTGATAGACATCGAAACATAAGCAGGTGAGAACCTTACTGGTTGTGTAAGAAGAAATTAAAATTCTATACCCTAGATAAGTGGGTAGGTTTTGTGATCTCAGCGGATTTTACGGGTTTTTTTTCTAGATTGTGTGCTGGTGTGTGGAACTGCAGTACCTTGTTGAGATGACAGGAGGCATGCTTGAGCTCCTGCAGCAGCTGGCAGTCCAGCCGGTCCAGCAGGTTGCAGTCCTTATATGGGAAGTTGGTTTTCCTCAGAAGCCACTCCAGGGATCGGGTTACGTCCCTGCCGCCGTAATCCAGCCAGAGTCTGAGAGAACAACACATGAACACAGGTACATACATAGAATACAACACGGTGTATTCCGTATCGCCCGAGGTACCAGCTTGACCGCGAGTCGGATCGCCAAAGGCCGGAGGGAGATCCGATCCGCGGGAGGGCTAGGACCGAGGGTGATGCGGAATACACCGCGTTGTATTCTATTTATGTCATACCCACCCAAGAAAACATGCCTTTCAATGCGAAATGAGCGAATATTTTGTGTAATATGCTAAACTTCCATACCTGGTGCAGGGAAACATCGCTGGAAAGGTTGTTTGTACTGACTGACCTTGAGTTTCTGTGGGAGAGTCCGTCCTCCACGCAGGACACGGCTGTTTTCTGGTCCCCGACGTCCACCACACAGGCGCTGGCCACACCACTGCCAAAGGTCGCACACACTGACTCCTGCACAAACATACATATATGTAACCTTTAACCTGTAACCTCTGACCCACCACACAGGCGCTGGCCACGCCGCTGCCGAACGTCGCACATACTGACTCCTGTATTTGTAGATTTGTAGAAAAATTCTCAACAAAGACACGTCTTGCCAATTCCACCGAAGCAAATCACCCTTTCTTCCTCCATTCTCCACCTCTTAGGAGGAAGTTCCATGCTGAAAGCTTCTTTCCCAAAACAACTTTGGAATGAGCTACCTCGTGATTGCTTCCCCTATGAGTATAACCTTAAACTCTTCAAGTCTAAGGTCAACAAACATCTGTCCTCACTGGCTGTTCTGTAACCCAAAACATTTTAAGTGGCTTCCATGAGCCTTGTTTTGTGGTAACCGATGAAGTAAATAAAAAAAAAGAAAGATACCGGTAACATGCAGGTATCTTTTAATTGTCAGTTATGACTCAATTCAGCAATTGTAGCTGCAATGGCATATTATCTGTTGTGTGATTTTCATTATTAAAAATAAACCGTCATTCTTATTGATTCTTATTCGTAACCATACAGAACTTATTCTCTCATGTCTACTAGTAACCTTTAACCTACAACCTAAAACACACCACAAAGGCACTAGCCACACGGCTGCCAAATTTTGCACACTCTCAGTTGGAGGGTGCCAAGTTAAACCGGACCAAAGGTTGGGAGCTCCCCAAGACTTACTTACCCTTACTTCGGAGGGAGGCAACAGGGGGTGGGACCCGACAGACCGATGCAAGTCTCGGGCCTAGTCTCGCGCTCTCGCAAGATTAGGCCACTCCGTGAACAAGATGGACTGATAGCCATCGAAAATTTGGAGGTCAGTATCTTTACCCTTCAAACTTGTCACTGTTGGAAGAATCTTCTAGTAACTGATAAAATATTGACTGTCAGCCCACCTGATGTGCGATGGCAGCGGAAAAGCCCAGCCTGTTCAGCAGCAGGTTGATCAGTTCTTTGATGTGTTGTCTGTTGTAGATGTCTGGGACAAGCAGGATGCATCTGTAGTGCTAAACAAACAAACAAACAAACAAACAAATAAACAAACAAATTTTAAATGACAGGTGTGACAGGCTGAATAAAAGTTCTAAACGGGAACTATTGCGCTCCAGATGTCTTACTGAGGGACGACTGCGTGTGCGAGATGTCAGTTAGCTTGAGGAATGAATCCCCTCTACTATATACTGCAAACAAATTTTAAATGAATGAACAAATAAATGAACAAATGAATGAACTAGAAGGGTACCATTTGCCAAGCAAATGCATACTGTGCACCTTCACATGGTCTATCCTAACAAACTACTGCTCTGTTTATTCTTACTCAAAGAAAAAAAAACATGATTGTTTTCCTCATGCAAAGGGAATAAATGAGTGAATGAATGAATGAGGGAATTAATGAGCAAATGAACTTGCAAATGAATGAGCAAATGAATTTGCAAATGAATGAATGAATGATCAAATAAATGAGTGAATGATTGAATGAATAAATGAATGAATAAATGAATGAATGTGCGATTGAATGAATGAATGAAGGAACAAATGAATGAATGAACAAATGAATGAATAAAGAATGAATGAATGAGCAAATGAATGAACAAACAAAAACAGAGCCCCTACTTTCAGGTCCTTGACAGGAATGTCCAGAAACTTCTCGATGGCCGTGGTCCAGATGGTCTCGAGGTCTGCTAGAACTGCGGTGAGAGACCCTCCGGTTCCGCTGTGCAGGTGGAGCTGGCCACACGACATCGGCCAGTGGACGTTGTAACTCTCCGAGGGGTGCAGGTACAGGACCTGGGGGGTGTTGGGTGGGGGTGGGGGTAACAGAAGACAGGCACTGTTATGCAGGGCTGGAAATACTGGGTGCATGTGCACCTTGGTGCACCCAAACATGGAGCTGTGCATCCAATATTTCTCTGTAGATGCACCCAAATATTTTTGTAGGTATTTTTGTACACATCATATGTATAATAGTATGCAGGATAGTCTTCATATACAAGTGTCAGAAAAATAATAAGACTGTGATTACTAAGGTTTTAGGACCTAGTAGAAAGCTTTGTTTCTGGTACATTTGAAACAAAAAAAAGTTGATCATGATCAAAGAAGCCTTATTCGCTTTTATTTTTATTCATCAAAACATAAAGACATAACAAGGACAGTGTGACGCTGCACTCAAGTTAACAACTTATATTAACTGCGCCACACAACAAAAAAGGTACAATTAACATTTAAATATACAAAGTTGTCATATCTGTGCGCCGTAGTCCCACCACCCCAAGACATTAAAATGTTAAATTAAATGCTAACAGAGCTATTTGAAAGATAAGATTACATGGTAACCTCCTATATCTCATTGGCGGAAAAACATCCGCCAATCAGAGCTAGGAGGGGGATTTAGGCCCATTATTCGCTGTTGCTAATTGTTCATCTTCTTGTGTTGGATGACAGGAAAGTTACCACTCTGGGGTCTCCTGAACCGTCTGTCATTTCTCGGCCTAACACAGCACTTCTTTCAGCGGGGTACTGAAGTCGCCTACGGGATGCGCTTTGTCCGTTGCCAAAGTGTGCAGTTCACTCCCGCCTACCATGAGCAGGTAGAATTCCCGGGAAGAGCTGTCCGTTTCGAAGCCAAAATCATCTTCGTCGGGAAAACCTCGTATATATATGAGACAAAAATGTTTGACCGAGACACCGACAAGGAACTAGCCAATCGGCGAATTCAAGTGGTCAGCATCAACAAGGAGACGCGAAGGCCGAAGCCTCTTCCTGATTGGGCGATAGAGCAGTACTCACACCTGACGTCACTGCCACGCCCTGCAGTGGTACAACCGTTTGACCTGTCCGATGTCAAACCAGCCTTTGTCTATCCGGTGACAGTGCCACCTAGCGATATCGACCTGAACATGCACACTAACCAATCTCAGTACGTCCGCTACTGTTTCAACTGCGCAGCGGCGGGGGCCAAGAGAGGCGCGTACTCCATCATCAGTGGTGACCTTCTCGACTACGACCTCCGAAGTGTTGACCTGCTGTACCAGAAGGAGTCACAAGAGGGCGACACCCTCCGCATAGAATCCTGGGAAGACATCAGGGAGCCTGATACCATCAAGTTTCAGGTCAAGAAAGGAGACGACAATATACTGCAGTGTAAAATGAGCTTTCACATACCCAGTGTCCCTGACATCGAGAAGGCAAAACTTTGATCAGATTGATTTCCATTCTTAAGTCCATGTTTAAGTAGAACAGATAGTCCACGTTATTAGAAATTGTCAATGAAAAAATTACAGCAAAGTTAAGCAACGAATTTACCATTCAAGAATTCAGTTAATATTAACTGAATTCTTGAATGTCAATGTTACATCATAATCATTTTAATGTCATTTCAATGTTATGAAATCTCTCTCGTCTATGTGTAGACTATGATAATTTAATTTTGTGTAATGTTACATTCCCTACATTTATCTTAGAGAGCACAACTATAACATATCATTGTTTGAAGCTTTTCGTATTCCATACCTCATATTTCTTAATTGTAAGTCTTTGTAGATATCATGTTTATAATCAATGTCAGATATGAATGTGATGTAAATATTTGAATTTTTTGTGTTTTGGTGAGAAAACCATATTTGAACATACTCGAGTTGATGGCTATTTAAGTCAAATCAGTTTCATGAAATCACCTTTAACTTACAACAAAGTATTATTATAAAGCAAACTTTTTTGTACCTTTACCTGTTGTACCTTTTATCTCCAAGCAGATCCCTTTTGGTGGCAAAAAGACAGTATCAAATTGGCCAGGCAGTATTCATTAGCCAGAGAAGGTCACCGACCACCGACGGGATTATCGACCAAAAAAAATGGCCATATATAAAAAGCTAACGATAATTGCCCCCACAACCTCTGCTTGGAGAGTACCAATTTCTAGTGGTGAAATAACCAATTCTGAACATATAACGTTACATGGTCTGACATTCTGTACCATCATATGATTCTGTTCAGAAAGTCTGTAATAATGTGTCAACATTACATGTATGTCTATGGCTCAGTCTCCAGTTGTCTCTTTGTGTGTGTGCGTGCATGCGGGTGTGTGTACGTGTTTGTGTGTGTGTGTGTGTGTGTGTGTTTAAATCATTTGTGACCACATGACCACATAGATTTCAACTTTTCTGCCAAACATTTTTATTCGCACGCTCGCGTCAGTTTAGGGTTAACCGGGGGATGTCATCCATATAATCAAATGAACATGGCCTAAACGAGACACGCATTGCAGACATTTTGCGCGTGGCCTAACGTTACTATGGATGTTCAAACTATGTCGTGAAACTTTCTTAACACGTCCCTGTGCACATGACCATGTTTGTGTCTCAACTACTACAAAGAGACAGCAAAACATTTACTCTCGACCAATAGTATTGCCGGATATGATCGCGGGGGTCAAAGGTTATGGGCGTGGCGGAGACAACCTGCTAGCTGACAACCTGTGCTTGTTCGAGCCACAAACACCACCGAAATAAGGCAGTTGGAGCTCTCACTACTGTATCCTGTGCATAAGGTAAGAATTGTAATCTTAAAAAGGCGCAACTATATAAAGTGCTAGTTCTTTTGATATGACATGAAACGTTAGCATTTTGAAATGTTACGTTTTGAAGTGGATGTCGCGTACTTAAAATAGCGGGCTGTAATTTAGATAGGCGGGGGAAGAGCTCTTGGCTGCCGAAGGAAAGCGGCTAACGGCCCGATACTAGTTTGGCACCCAGGGTATATCGTACGATCTCTAACCGAGAGAACACCAAAACGCCCTCGAGAGCTCATATCAAACAACCATCAAGCTATTGTGTGACGACGAAAGGCTAATCTAATAGGGATTTAAAGACCTGTTATCAACAAAATAGATCTACTCGTATATCATCGTTGCTGAGTCTAGAGCGGTAGCCTGGGTACCAAACTTTTGGTCGGCTAAGCGGTAATTTTTCGGCCCGGCCTTTACCAAGAAAAGGCGAGTTATACCACGGACCTATCTACAGCTCGTTTCCCTGTATCCGCTGACTTCCTGTATTACGCTTAGTCTTCTGTTGCCGCCGACAAAGAAATCTAACCCCATCCGTACCCCCACCCCTACCCCTACCGAAGCCTGGTTGGCGGCCCCAAACGCTCTCGGCGCCGAAGGGATAGCGCTGAGCTCAAGGCGGTCTGGCTACCAGGCCTAGAGCGGCTGCCATTCGGCGCTAACTCAGGTGACCTCAATACGACCCCTGGTGCGATACACTACTAATAGGACAGTAAGGTTTTAGGAGCTGGGTTTTAGCCACTCTCACTGAAAAAGACCCCTGCTCTTTTCGACAACTTAGGTGGGTTCTTTAACGTGCTCGAGATATGGCTGTCCACAAACACGGGCCCTTATTTTACGTTCTATCTGAGGGAGGTTCCTGGCCAAAACTAGGTACCAATTTTCACCGGAATGCCTTTATCAGGAGCATAACAAGCCTGTCAGGAATTTGACCCCAGACCAACCTAACAATAAGGCTAACAAACACTACGGATTTTGTTAGTCCTTCATTTTTATGGTGGCTTTTGTCATCAAGCTTTATACCTGTTTGCCTGCGCATGAAAAGACGTACTGATTGACTGTAGACCAGCTATAATTTAATGAAGTGCAGTCCAGACTCCAGACTGTTGACAATGCTATGCAAACATTCGCCGTAGACTTTGCTTACAAACCTTTCAGACCTGAAGACAAGGATACTAAAAATACACCTCAGATTTTGCAAACAAATCAACCTGTTGACATACAAGTGTTTAATTAAGATTTTCAATCTGGAATTAATATCCTAGATAGAAGTCTTTCAGTTGTAAACACCTATTGTTCAGCGTTCCGCGTACATTGTAATGTCACGCCGATTTGCCGGCCGCTATGTTGTGTTTACCTTGTCCTGCGCTAATGTCTGTGTGACTGGGTAACACAAACGTGCAGACGTGATGTATGGATGGTTGTACTTAGCAAATATCACAGGGTTACAGTCTGAAAAATGACTATTTCTTGGTAGAGATAACCTCCTAGTTGGTGGGAACGGGGTGTTAAAGAGGCAATATATGAAAGAATGTACAACCCCACCCTCAACAGGGAAGGGGGGCTACGGGTAGATCTCTCCGGCACTTGTTTTGGCGCTCTCAGCCCCGAGGACAGACAACACTTAAGTTCCTGTTCATATCAATCAATAGTTTGTGCTTATAAACCTGCATTTCTCCTCTGGTCTCTCAGTCACTGACGAAAGCTAGGGGATACTAGCTGAAACGTCTGACCGTTTCCAAAATCATATCCAGTTACTTGAGTAACTGCTTTTTGGCATAACCTCATAGTGTTCGGTAATTAGCACAGGGAGTAGGTTGGGGGTATTCGACATGGCGCTAGCTTGCCGTTATTGTTGTAGAATTATTACGCCAAAATGGACCGGACACAAATAAAATATGACACTTTAGACACCTCAAACTGAAAAAAAACATGGCTAAAAAGCCAACGCAATAAAATATGGCCAAACTAGTAATCTCCAAGCAGATCCATTTCGGTGGCAAAAAGACAGTATCAAATTGGCCAGGCAGTATCCATTAGCCAGAGAAGGTCGCCAGCCACCGACGTTGGTTGGGAAAAGCAACAAAAACGGCCATTTATAAAAATCATTCCCCCACAACCTCTGCTTGGAGAGTACAAACTAGTGAGTCAACATGTTATTCATTCTTACAGCACACGGCGTTCTTTGTCAGCCAAATCAACACAAACTTCGCTGAGGTATCAGATGTCTTTTGGTACATTCACTACCGCGAATGTCAACCTTTTCTATACAAGTCATTTGTACAGAAAAGTTTGACGTTGACAATGGCTGTGTCAATCTGAGCCTAGACTGTGTGTGCTTAAACGTAAGGCACTACCCTGCTCAATAGACAACAGTTGTGCCCAAAGATATCCGATATGTTTTCGCTCAACGTAGTTTAGTGATCATTTGTCGCAGCCTTCAGCAGAATATCTCAGTAGAAGTGGAGCACATCATGCACACACCAATTGTGAACATATACTCTCCTGTGTAGTGAAAAACAGTTAGTACCCGCTAAATTGTGTTCTGATTTTATAATCTACATATTTGCCCCGTCCTTAAACTTAAAATTGAACTGCGATATTTCTTCTAGTGACGGAGCACGTTTATGTCAAATGTATTTTTAGTACAGGGTATTTGAGCCTCTACATCTACATACACACAAACACACACACACACACACACACACACACACACACACACACACACACACACACACGCATACACACCACACACACACAAACAGGGCAGGTTAACACGCACGCACCCACGCACGCACGCACACACACATACATACACACAAATGCATCATAGACAGACACACATACAGATACACATACACACACACACACACATATACGCACACACATACACATACAAAACACAAAAACACCATCAGTTTTCTTGGGCCATTTTTCTGTATTTGTTCACATAATATTATATTTATTGAGTGTTTCCATGCCCTCTGTCACTTCCCAACGGACCAGTCAATGTCCTGTTTTCTCCCATCAGAGAGAAGACTGTAAGAGGAATGGATTGGCAGGGGGATGACTACAGCTTTCTCCACATCGGCGAGTTTTGGAGCTGTCTGGGGGTGACAGGGTTGACGGACTTCCACACATGGCGGGAGAACTACCCTGTGACGGTAGCTGTGCTGGACTCCGGCATCGTGAGGGACCATGACGCCTTCAAACACCTTCCCGAGATCCGCGGCAAGAACTTCAGCTCCACTGGGACTGGCCTGGACATAAGTGTGTACTAGAACTTTATCTTTCCATGAGAGCAGCGCATTTATGATTCGTAAATTGTTGTACTGTAGGCGCATGTGGTCAGTGTAGTGAAGCAAATAACTCACGTATGGGGTAATGTGTCGGTCTAAGAGCAGTGTTCTAGCCATGCCGTTTTAGCATAAGGGCCCCCTATTCTATGCTTTTGACCCCTTATGCTATAATTTTGACCCCTATGCTAAGTTTCAACCAGCATAGAGGTGTTTTGGGAGGGAGAACCTTCATAAATCTTGCAAAAAAAAATGAAAATATGACATTAGAATTAAGCTATAGCAAAGGGAAAACCTTAACTTCACAAAATCTGTTCCTCATTAAACAAGAAAAAGTGTCTCAGGGGGTTATGAGTTTCAAAATTTTTCGTCTCAATGAGTGATTTGCACCACAAAAGTTGCTCTTCTGTACCTGACCCCTATGCTATGAAAAAATCCGGGCTAGAACACTGATTAGAGGTCCGTGTCCGAATGCTGCCATGACACCGATCTTGTGCTCTTGGGAAAGGCACTTAACACGACTTTCCTCACTTAATTCAGGTAAAAATGAGTATGTATGTCGTCTGGTCATGCGTTTGTCTGCGTTGGTGGCGGCATGAAAATGAGTTGTAAAAACTTGAGTGTGCCGTCACCATGTCTTGTAATAAATGTTGAAATAAAAAAAATAACTCACGGTATAGACACGCTCTGTGCAGTGTTGCAGAACACAATATTTTTTTGTTTAAAACCTTTCCATAGCTACCTTTATGACTTCTGTAATAAACATGAAACGGAGGAAAGGACCGTGTTTTTTAAAGAAGGGAATTCCTACAAACATTTATGACGTAAACATCGGCGTCGGTATTTTTTATAGAGTAAGAGGCTCTCTTTAAAAAAAAGACATTGCTTTTATCGGGAACCTTAAAACAATCTATGAAAAGACGTAATATTGTTTTTCCCTCCCCAGATGACAGTGACGGGCACGGTACGCAGTGTGCAGCCATCATCGCAGGTGGAGCGTACCATGCAGAGGACGGGGGTGTACAGGATGCCGGGTTCTGTAACGGAGTGGCGCCGTTCGTGGACCTGTACATCTGTAAAACGGACAGGGATGACGTCACAAGCGTCATCGCCGCCATCAATGAGCTGATCGACAAAAAGAAAGATGGCTCCCTGAAGGTCAGCTTATTTGTTTATTTCAGTTTACAACAAGTAGAAGTATAAGTATACAAATGGAAGGGAGGACAAAACAGGTGCATTGACACCTTTACAAGTTGTGCTCCTAACACTACATGTACGATGTAAATACAGATTACAATAATGAATACAAAACAGATAACAATATCCAACATCATTAACATGAAATATTATACAATAAACATCAAATATCATACATTTAAATCAAATACTGTACAGTAGAATGTCAAGGAATATAATAGATTTTTTTACAAAAATATCAATGATTAAAAACTGGTTATAATACTAGTGACGTCGTAATGCAGTGCAGGAGGCGCACCCGCACGACAGCTGTTAGTTGAACAAATATTTACTGTTTCATATTGAGAGAAACTGTCGCGAGCTGTATAGGAACCTATTTCCCCATCTCACACACTTAATTAAATATAGAGAAATTCATCTTCCTACATTGTAAAGCAACTAAACAAACCATCTATCGAAAATCAAATTCGAGCTCAGAATCAAATTATGTCATTTTATGTCAAGGTTTAAGTCATTAAGTTTAATGTTCAAGGGAAAATTCATGTCTTAAAAGTATTCTTGAACGGATTTTTTGTCTACAACATCAAGTCAGGTGTTTGTTATTTATATTGTACTACAGGTGGATGTGATCTGCATACCCCTCGGGTTTCCCAACTACAATGCGCAGCTGAGGAAGTGCATCTACCGGGCCTCACTCAAAAACATCACGGTGGTCTGTGCGGCGTGTAGCGACGGTTCTAAGCGCTCCCTCGGCGTGCAGTACCCCGCCCGCTTCGGCGACGTCATCTGTGTGGGAAGTCACGACCTGCGCGGCCGGCCAGCCAAGTTCAGGTAGCAGAACACAGTTTCCGCCCTATGGGGATTTGTTTATTTATTATTTGCACGTATAAAAAAAGTTACATAATCAAACAATAACAATAAGAGAATATGCGGGGTAGGCCAGAAACCTAGGTGTTTTTTAAAGGGCCTACCCCAAACAAAGGTAACTATGACAAAACACTATGACAAACATGACAAAACCCTATTTGAATTAAACATCAAAATTAGACAATGAAATAATTGATTAATTAAACAAAATCAAGATAAGAAATAATAACTGAAGTGTGCATGTGCAAACTAGTTTTTACATCTACGAAAAGAATTTAAACAAAAGTCTTATAATTCAGGTCGCTGTTGCAGAAATCAACTTATTAGATAATTAACATAAAAATTAACGATTAAAACAAATTATTAAAAAAAACTAGAAAGGCCAATATTTGCTTTGGAGCAAATACAGCGATGGGTTCACCACATTTTACGACATGGCAGGGAAAGAATGGGAAACACAAGGGAAAACAATGATTTACATTGATATAACTATAATATGAAGTAACATACAACTAAAACAACAGTTGGATAGCTATTCCCTACTTTATTGGTTAGGATTTTTAATTGCATAATGCAAACTGTTGATTTTCAAAATAAATAAAAAACGTTACATGCCCCGCATTCCAATGCTGGAGCAGAAAAGCTTGAAATACCTACCAAAACACTTGAATAAAGACATACTGTCAGTATGGAAATGCTCTGTGCAGGTGTTAATCAAGTTAAATCCCAACAGCCAATCAGCAAGAAATGCTCTGTGCAGGTGGAAATGCTCTATGCAGGTGTTAATCAAGTTAAATCCCAACAGCCAATCAGCAAGAAGTATAGAGGAAAGCTGCATGCCTATTGGTTGATGCCCTGCATTCCATTGTGATGACTCATGCCCAGACGTGGTAAACACGGCACACTAACACAGTAATACATTTGCTATAACACAGCCAAAAACTCAAATAAAACCATTCTAAAAGCCTGTATCACAAAAATTTAAAAAACGCCTAGGGGTATTTGCCCACTGTACCTCCATACCAAATTTCAGGACCTTAGGCCCTAAAATGAAGAAGCTGAATCCATTTAAAAAATGGCAGGAGGAGAAGGAGGAGGAGGAGGAGGAGGAGGAGAAGAAACATCAGAAAAAGCAATATGGGTTCACCACCACTTCGTGGTGTGGTGAACCCATAACAAGGAAAACAAACAAATCAGATCGTAGTGGTACTGGGGTTTTGTCTTTGTCTTTGGTACTGGGGTTTTGTCTTGCATGTATGCAACTCCATTTGCATACTAGGGACAAGTTAAATGAAGCCGTTACCTTCAGTCCGCTAGGGAGGGAGATCGACATCCTGGGGCCCGGGAAGGTCCGGTCGGCCACACCGGGGAAGGACGGGGTGAAGAACGCCATCTCTACGGTAAAGGGAACGTCCTTTGCCGCTCCGTTTGTGGCTGGCGTTGTCGCCATGGTCCTGGCAAATGCACAGCGAATAGGTATGTGCAAGGAGGTTCTTTGGAACTTCCTTGGTATGTGACTTTGCAGTCGGCGATTTTGTGCTTTCTCGATTCTTGACAGGCGATTTGTGTCTTCCATTCCTGCTGGTCAGATGTAGTTATGAGTTTGAATGTTTCGTTTGCAATAGTTTTTTTTTTTGGTTTTCAAAGACATACACAGTCTACAATCTATCCTTTCTTTCTATCTCCAAGCTGCTGATTTGATTGACATGCTTTTTCAAGTGTTTCACCACGAAACCGCTAATGTTAATGAACTATTACTGTAAGAAAATAGTTAATTGCAAAATATCTCTTCTGCGTTAGAAAGAGCTCATGATACATTACAATTGTGCATGTAAGTCCAGTTCAATTATTTGAGTCCAGACCAGTTCTTTATTTTGAGTCCCACATCGTCATCACACACACGCCACCCAACCATGGCGCCTATCCCATCTTGGCCCCAGACAACTTTTTATGTTTAACGAAGGAAAACATATTGTTTTTGCTACGTTTCCTCTTCTTCCGTTCCAAACACTAGCTAGCTGACCTTTGACCTGCCCAATGACCTGATTTGTTGACGTCTCTCACCATAGTAACCGGCGTTGGGTTACATCATGTTGCAATTTCATAGTTGGATTTATACTCCTGTCTGACCATATACATGTATGTGAATGTATTTGAATGAGAATTAACAGAGCCGACCATATGTGAAGAAGGAAAACATCATGCATTTGCTTTTTTAAAAAGCACTTCTTGTCTGATTTTAGGTGGAGAATCTCTCCGTACCGCCGTCTCTAACAACACGGTGATGAAACACATCCTCCGTGAGATGTCGTCAGAACCAGGCGACCACAGCGAGGACCGGGGACACGGCATCCTGGACCCGCTGCAGATCTTCCCTGATGAACACTTCCGACAGACTGTCCAGGAGATCACTGCCGAATATCAGCCTTTGCGAAAAGGTAACCCTTATCGAGTGTCAACGTTTTACAATGTATATACCCTCACACCAGAAAGCTATTTTTTGTAGAACTATCGTAGAGTGGAACTCACTACCATCAAGCACAGTAGGGGCATCCTCACTAGATAGCTTTAAACAATCTCATCTTGAAAGTTCATCTGTGTTGGTAGAAATCATTATGAAGAAAGTTTAAACTGTAATATCCAACGCAAGAAATTGAACTCACCCAAATTTTCGACTGTACAACTTCAGTCTTTGTCAAGGAATGAGCAATCCAACGCTTCCGTGACGTCACACAGATAACACACTACATCTACATCAAGGCATTACAACCATCCCTCAACAGAGACGGGGGGCGCCACAGACTTTCTGCAACCTATGATCCACTGCTCACAGAGTCACGTGTGTTATCTGTGTGACGTCACGGAAGCGTCATGGTGTTATGTTACATAATGTTGCAATCTTATAGCAGGAGGGATTTAGACTCCTGTCATCATATGATATGGATGTGTTTGAGAAAGAATTAACAGAGCAGACCATGAGCGAAGGTAAATATTATGCATTTGCTTTGCAAATGTTACCTTTCTATTTAAGACAATGTTTCATGTTGATGTATGTTCTTATGACTTATCTTCTTGCAGCCTCAGACTCCGGAGATGAACAGCAGGGCAACGAGGGACGTCTGGACATCTCTGAGCAGAAGGTCGAGGCGGCAGAATCTGCTCTGAACGCAGCAGCCAAACTTCAGGCACAAATGCAGAAAATTGCCGAGTCCACGTTCAAACCTGAAGCAAAAGTCACCATCGCTGTGATTGGTGGAAAGTTAGCCAATCCAGAGCAACTTGACATTGTTGCTAAGCAAACCTGTTTTGCGGATGATGAGCCATGTTCTACCAGGGTGTTGGACTTTGCGCCTGGGCACACACAGTATGTTGTTGCCGAGGTTGCAAATTCCAAGCAATCCAAACCGAACATAGCTAACGACATTAACGAGGCAGTTTACGTTAATAAGGCTGATGTCGTCCTCGTCCAAGTTGGGTTCGAAAAGTTCGAACTCAACATGCTCAGAGCTGTGTCAAAGGCTATGCAGAAAGGCAGGGTGAGGATTCCATATATAATCTTTAAGCAGACCATACGGTGGCGAGGCAGTATCCATTGGACAGAGGAGTGTCCGTTAGCCATTCCTCTGGTCAATGGGTACTGGCTTGCCACCGTATGATCTGCTTGGTGATTAGCCATATACGCAGTCACTCACAACTCTACTTGATACTGATAAGGAAGTATGAAATCTGTTCTTTATCAATACCAAATTTATGACCCCTGCACCTTATAAGGCCTTGCATAATTACATGTTGTACTAGTTTACTCTTAAGGCTGCATTTGTCTTGTCATAGTAAGAAGCTTTGTGCAATTGGTTTTTAACCTCCTTGGTCATAGCTAACATTGTCATGTTTTGTTTTGTGGAAACTCGCGTATTGTGTCAAAAGTACAAATAAGGTCAATGACCTGACCTGGTAACTACTTGTGTTAACTTATTGGGTTACATCATGTTGCAATTTTATAGCAAGAGTATGTCTGACCATAAATATCAATGTGTTTGAGCAGAGCAGACCATACGTGTATGTTAAGGTAAACATTATGCAGTTGCTTTGAAAATGTTACCTTTCTACAATGTACGTCAAAAAGCAGCAGTTACTGAAGCAACTAGATATGATTTTGGAAACGGTGAGACGTTTCAGGTAGTATCCACTAGCTTTCTTCAGTGACTGAGAAACCAGAGGAGAAATGTTGCTTGAGTAACTGCTTTTTGGCGTATCTTATTACCTGGCTGTCTAATTATATAACCTTCATCGACGTTTCTTCAATGTAGTTTCCAACTGTTCCCCCCCAGATCGTGATCGCAGCAGCCCCCGAGCTCCCCGAGACGGACAGGGAAATCCCGTTCCCGGCCAAACACGGCGACGTCATCTGCGTGGGGAGCCACTCCGAGAAGGACGAGGGCTCCGCCTTCAACACGCGCGGGCGGGAGATGGACTTCCTGGCGCTCGGCGAGGGAGTCAGCGGCCGCTCCGGGACGGCTGTGGCGGCCATGGTCGCCGCCGCTACCGTCGGATTCACCCTGCTGTATGCCGAGTCCGTTGGTGAGTTACATAAATTCTTTATTGACACAACAAAAAAGTACAGGGACTTTTGAGTGGTCTTCTACAACTAAAGATCTAACAAAGCTAAATACCTGTGTGGATAACGTCATCTTACGTACAGAGTATATGTATGCTGTAACAATAAAGGTTTAACTATTGTCTAACATGTGGTCTACAGGAGACGGTCTGACCCTTTATATAGAACGCCGTTGGACATAATTCTGCTCTTGCTAGGTCGACATTAGAGAAAATGTATTGTGCAGAACGTTTGCGGTGTACAAACATACATGTATACCCTGTAAAAACAGTAGAAACTATGTAAACTTGCGTAATTGCGATTTTTGTTGTCACTGAGAAGCATTTCACTAAGGTGTAGTGACTGATTTCGAGAAAAGAATGTGTCCTGCATGCAAAGACAAACTAAGTTGAAGATGAGTACCATTTTGTAATGATATGTCCCTACTATACCAAAGAAAGGAAAAAACTAATGATGTCATGTAAGAGTAAAATAACACTACCTGGGACAAGTAGAGAAATTTTCAACATGCTGTTATCATGCCCCGACTCTGTATCTGTTTACCTAGTCCAATATGTTCATAATGCTATACAAAAGGGAAACAATGTCACAGCAATGTGAAATGCAACATTCCATTATAACATATATACATGTATTGAAGTTAGATTAGTACACCTAATAGAAATAGTTTATAGTTATAAAGTATTATTTGCCATACATTGTATCCAATTCAATTGTTGTGCAATAAACTTGACTTTTCTGAACTTGTGATAACAACCCATGCAGGTGGTGCTGAGCTGCGGAGGGATATTCAGAGTAACGCGGTGATGAGGGAGCTCCTGCGCGGAGCCTGCTCCAGGCGGGGCCGCCACAGTCCGGACCAGGGACACGGTATCCTCAGTCCGAGGAAACTGTTCAGGAGGGGACCTGAACACTTCAAGCATTTGGTTCGTCAGATCGTACAAGTCCAGAATAAGTAGGCTGTAAGTGTATGTATGTCCAACAAAATGTACTTGAACTTGAACTTTATTGCTCATATGTTTATTGGTAAGCCGTAAAAACACAACGCAAAAACTTTTATATTGGCGTGCACCGAGGTCTGCTACAATTCATGTCAGGCGTTGAAAAGAAACTGAGTTCTAGGAACAGGCTCTCATTGATTTGAGATTATGAGGCGTCTTTTCGCATTCCGTCTTGCTTTAAAGTGTGCGTAGAAAAAGATTAAACATATACCTGATTGGTTTACTCATGTTTCAAATTTGACTTAAGTTTTGAAACAGACATACGAAACATTTCCTATACCTTTCTGGGACATATAAGTTTAACACGTTTGTTGGAACTGAATATTTCAGTATCTGTAAACCGTGCGTAAAAAGGCATGCCGCAATACGTTACCTTTACAACTGCGAAAATCTTTCGTAAAGATTAGATTTCTTTTTCAGTAGACTTTAATCGATCTTAAAGTCTGCTTAAATATTTCCTTGTCTTTTAAGTCTCAATACGGATGTCGTGATTTTTGCTTAAATATCTGTTTTCGTGCTGTGCAGAATAAGTAGGCTGTGATGGAAACGGTGGTTTCTGTAAGGGTTATTGTTTGCATGGCACTGCCATGATTTTATGATTTTGAAGAAGCCTTGTACCCTCCCCTCCCCTGAGTGTATAGTGAACAAGCCCCGGGGTCACAGGTTCTCCCAGGGGTTTCCAGGAATTTGGGCATGTCAACAAACAGAGCTGGGAGACATTCCTGTGGACATTCCATGCCTGTGGACAAGATGCCTGTACAATTCCTAGAATTCTTGCAAATTGCACACAATACTGTACCATTAGGCTCCTCCCTGAGACGTCGCCAAAAATGTATGTCCAACAAAATGTATGAACCTAAAGCTTTAAGTGTTTGGATCATTTTTTCACGAGAAGCTAAAATCGGCCCGCAGGCATTGAGAAAACACCTCTGAGACCCTTAAAAATCTAACAATTTTATGGCTGAAAATTACCGAAATTACAATGGATACCATGGCAATTCTGATAATGATATGAACATATGGATTTTCTTTTGTCACATAGCATAGTTCTCCTAGCTACTTTTATAAAACAAAAGTTGACGATGTAACATTGAAATTAAAAGGGTATACCAGGGGGTTCCCAGAACCAATGAAATCAGATTTGAGATCAATTTACAAAATTTATCATATTCTACCTCTTATGTCAATTAGTGTATACCTTTCAAAATAAATTGGGTGCATTAATTTTGTGCTAAATACTATAAAGGCTATGTGTGTGGGTTATCAGAACACCATGTGTGAAACTAGCTACATGCATGTAGATACAAGTACATCGTATGGACAATCTAGCAACAGGGCATAACAAAGGTTAAGAATATTAGGCGAATTCAACTAAAGGCCACTGAACAAAAATCACTCAGACCATTTAGGATCACTGTATCAGTCTTAAAACCAGGCAAAGACAGCTGTAGGTCTTTGAAATCCACTCATACTCAAAGAAAGGCTTTCTTTCCACTACCAGTGGCTCTCTGAACAATGAACAGTTTAGCATTTATATTTAGAAGAACGTCTTTTCAGTTTATACAATTTACTATTTACGAAATTATAATGGAATGGAAGGTGTTTTACTCATTCATTTAGAAAACATCTTAAATGAACTGAGCATATCGTAAATATGACAACAAGGTGATAATCAAAGGCTGTAAAATAATACAAGTATCAAAAGTATACATTCAATATAGTCTTCATAATTTTGATTGAGAATTTAAGTTTGTACGGTGTAAAAGTGCATTTTGGAGACGCTCCTGCAAGCATACGTAGCTATCGAGGCATCTCTTTTTGCACAACTTATCTTTTCAAAAATAAAACATAAAAATACAAATAGTCTGCGTCGGCTGGTTTGCGCTGAAATTATACTCTAACTGCTAATCATCAAAATCAAACTAAGTCAATCACTGATTAATTTCATACTTGTATACCTAATTCTTACATTTTAAAACATATCATACCATACGTCTGAGTTAATAATAATAACTGTAATCATGATATGATAGAAACTAATAGCCCCTGATTCAAGAAAAGGCGCTCATACACAAAAACAAGGTACAGGTTTAGCCGTTGTTAAAACCTGTATATATTAGTACAAATGCAGAAACTGTTTTTTTTTCTTTTCAAATTGCCTGCAAGGCCAATTTGATCGTCGATGGCCAGCTAATTTCTCTCGCCAGTTAATACCCCTTTAGGCTGATTTCCACGATTTGTTCAGCTTGCCTCTTTTGTTACCTTTCTCTTCTACAGAAAGGCGATTTTAGCGAGAAATATTCTACCTATTCAAGAGCTCCAATATCATAGCCTTTTTTCTATTCTTTAGTGAAAATAATATGAAGAAGATGTAACCGATAAAGAAACTTCCGGGGCGGACAATCTATAGTTGATACCTAACGTGTGTATCTTGTATGAAGCTAAGATACAGATTAGTAAAATAAGGACAATGTGGCCGTTATGGTTTGTAGACCATTATTTTGCCAATAACGTATAAAACAGCAGAAATTTTAAGTTGTACAACTTTAACCACAATGGCAATGACAATGTTTGCAACACAGGTATTACCACACGAATTAGTGCTGAAGCCAGTTAAGTTAGATATTTTGCAGGGTAGTTCAATTCATTACAATGTATGAAGCTTGTATGGAAGGAGGGCACCTTGCAATGTCTGTACAAAAGTTCCCATAGCTAGCTACATCAACCTACACCTACAGTAGTTCCAAGCCAACTGGTTACTTTGCCCTGGTTAGAATGTACATGATAGAGAAGGCATAAAAATGGTCAACACCAGTGAATACATCTTTGAAACTATACATGGCCACTAATAGATGAGGTCATTGTTAAGTCTTACTTTGCTTTGCTCTGGAATATATACACACAGTAATGATGACATTGAAAGTCTGTGCATCAGGATGAGCGATACGGAATCTGACCCGCGGAAGAGTGAATGACATGCGGAGTGGAGTAGACGCGATCTAGAGTCAGTCAATCAAGCCACAGACCCGCAGCAGGTTTTGGTGTGACTCTTCCCAGTACTTGGACTCTAAGAGCTTCTTCTTGTATTTTGCTGCTTTGTCGAATTCATGTTTAGAGTGTTTCAACGTGTCCACGATCTTCTTTGCCCATTCTTTTGCAGCTACATCTAGATCGGACTCCCTCACGCTGGTTTCTACAATCCTGTGCCTAATATCTGGATGGCACTTCTCCTCCTCGATCAAATCCATGATCATGTCTGCCAGGCCTGACTTGTCAGAGATGAGTACCGGGATGCCTGCTGCGATGGCCTCCAGACCAATAAGTCCAAACGGCTCGGCACGGGACGGCATCAGGACCAGGTGGGCCTGCTGCATGTCCCGAGCGATGTCCTCTTGGGTTCCACACGGCAGCAGAGTGGGTTTGATCTTACCACTGTGCAGGTTCTCCTCCAGGATACTCTTGCTCGCATCCCAGTCATCTTCATCTATCACGCGAACATGCAAACTGACGTTTGTGATCTTCTCTGCGACCTCCCCCATGGACCGTGCTATCAGGTCATGGCCTTTCAGCTTGTCCATTTCGGTCACTCTCCCGACAGACAGCGCTAGCACGACTTTCTCTCCTCCTCCTGGACTAACAGAGATGGCTTCGAACACTGGGGATGGTCTTGGGAGAAACAAAAAGTGCTGGCGTGGTTTGCTGTCTCCCAATGACTTGTACTTCGTCTCGAAGTAGTTGTAGATCCTTCTTCCCAAGGAGAACACGGCATCTGCATTTTTGGCATCCTCAAGGATGTCTTCCATCTTTGTCGCCTTCTTAGTTCCCTTGTAGTACTCCGTGTCTTCTGGCATGTCGTGGTTGAAAAGGATCAATTTTGCACGCTGACAACGGTCTTCTTGTATCCTCTTCGCAGCTTCACTTGTAACATCTACAAATCCCACTATGCACTTCAGATCCCGTGGTATGTCTGGGTAGTGAATAATGTGGTAGTAGGTCAACCATTCCAAAGAAGGCGTCCTCTTGTCCCTGGGGTCTTGAATAGGCAGATGCAAAATGACACCATCATCTTTGGCACACCTCTTGTCATCTTCTGATGCTTGCAGTGCCGTAGCATGAACTGTAGCACCATGCCGTTTCAGAAACTTTGCCACCTGACGGTTTGTTGTAGAGGGACCTCCATGGGAGGTACCGTACTCGCCGTTAACCAACAGAACAGACGTGAACTCTGCAAATGAGAAAACATTATCTTATGACTAACTTTGGTAACAAACAATAAAGTACATAATAATGAATGAAAGAGATTTTCATCGGTACAATCATATGTCCATATACATCTAGCCAAGTACGCAAGGTACTCACTTGTCCTCTGCACCTTTGTTGTTGGATCACTGCACTCTCCACCGCTGACAGTTACAGCACTGATGGTGTACTCAGTTCCTGCTGTTAACGTAGTGAAGGTGTGTTCCAGTGGGTCTCCAGTATTCACACTTACAGTGGGAGCGGTGGGACCAACATTCTTATAGATGCTGATCCTGTAGCTGTCTTTGGTTCCAGCTGCTTCCGTCCAGGTGATCCTGATGCTGTTTTCTGTCACTTCGGCAATGGTGATGGGGCCAGGTTTGGCTGCATCTGGAGAAATTCCATCATATTTCAGCACTATCTAAAACCAGAGTGGCACTGTCTGGCCCCAAAAAATAACCGAGCTGTAAAGAAAGTACAAACTTGGATACATCTATTCAAATTCAATACAGGGTAATGGTACTCACTTGTCCTCTGTGTCTTTGTTCTTGCCACACTGATCTCCCCACCACCGACAGTTACAACACTGATGTTGTACTCAGTTCCTGCTGTAAGACCAGTGAAGGTGTGTTCCGTTGGGTCTCCACTATTCACACTTGCACTATTACTAGGAGCAGTGGCACCATCAGTTGGAGAGATGCTGATCCTGTAGCTGTCTTTGGCACCATCTGCCTCTGTCCAGGTGATCCTGATGCTGTCTTCAGCCGCTTCAGCAATGGTGATGGTACTAGGCCGGGCTACAGCTGCAGATATTGGTATGATGGATAAAAACTGTCAATGCGTCTATAACATTCAGCGTCACCTAAAATTGAAGTTAGACTGCCTGATGTCAAAAGTATAGCCTAGCTATAAAATCCATACAAGACGATTAGCTCTCATCCATATAATTGCTGTAAGGGCATCCCAATAAACTGAAGCACACATCAATGCATCAAGACAAATATAGCGCAGGATACTCACCTGTCCTCTGTGTCTTTGTTCTTGCCACACTGTTCGCCCCACCACTGACAGTTACAACACTAATGGTGTACTTAGTTCCTGCTGTCAGACCAGTGTAGGTGTGTTCCAGTGGGTCTTCAGCGTTCACACTTACAGCAGAGTTGGGGACACCAGTGTCGGGACTGATGCTGATCCTGTAGCTGTTTTTGGCTCCATCCGCAGCTGTCCATGTGGCCCTGATGCTGCTTTCTGTCACTTCAGTAATGTTTATGGCACCGGGCTGGGCTACAGCTGCAGAAATTGAAATAATGGAAAAACTGTTAATGCTTCAATCACATTTCAGCATTATTCAAAACTAATTTAAAAGTGGTAATGCCTGACATCAAAACAATAATCAAACTTTGAAATGGCACATCGATGCATCTAACCAAGTACAACGCAGGGTACTTACTTGTCCTCTGTGTCTTTGTTCTTGCCACACTGCACTTCCCACTACTGATAGCCACAACACTGATGGTGTACTCAGTTCCTGCTGTCAGACCAGTAAAGGTGTGTTCCCGTGGTTTTCCAGGGTTCACACTTACAGCGGAGTTGGGGACACCAGTGTCGGGATTGATGCTGATCCTGTAGCTGTTTTTGGCTCCAGCCGCAGCTGTCCATGTGGCCCTGATGCTGTTTTCTGTTACTTCAGTAATGTTTATGGCACCGGGCTGGGCTAAAGCTGCAGATTTTGGAATGTTGTAAAAACTGTCATTATTCTAATCGCATTTCAGCATCATTCAAAACTCAAGTTAGATTATCTGGTATCAAAAGTATAGTCCATAGCACCTAGACAAATATAGCACGAGGTACTCACTTGTTCTCTGTGTCCTTGTTGACGGAGAACTCTTCCCCCCACCACTAACACTTACAACACGGATGGTGTACTCAGTTCCTGCTGTTAGACCAGTGAAGGTGTGTTCCAGTGAGTCTCCACTATTCACACTTGAACTACGAGCAGTGGAACCATCAGTAGGAGAGATGCTGATCCTGTAGCTGTCTTTGGCGCCAGCTGCACCTGTCCAGGTGATCCTTATGCTGTTTTCTGTCACTTTAGCAATGATGATTGGACCAGGCTGGGCTACAGCTGGAGATATTGGAATGATATAAAGATGTAAATGCATCAATCACATTTCAGCATCATCTAACACTCGAGTAGTACAGCAAAAAGTTGCAAACTTGTGACGTAAGGATAATGCACTTGTGAAAATTATTGATACATCTAGCCATTCAAGTACAACGCATGGTACTCACTTGTCCTCTGTTTCTTTGTTCTTGCCACACTGTTCGCCCCACCACTGACAGTTACAACACTAATGGTGTACTTAGTTCCTGCTGTCAGACCAGTAAAGGTGTGTTCCCGTGGTTTTCCAGCGCTCACACTTACAGCGGAGTTGGGGACACCAGTGTCGGGATTGATGCTGATCCTGTAGCTGTTTTTGGCTCCAGCCGCAGCTGTCCATGTGGTACTGATGCTGTTTTCTGTCACTTCAGTAAAGTTTATGGCACCGGGCTGGGCTACAGCTGCAGATATTGGAATGATAGAAAAACTTTTAATGCTTCAATCACATTTCAGCATTATTCAAAACTAATTTAAAAGTGGTAATGTCTGATATCAAAAGAATAATCAAGCTTTGAAATTATACATCGATGCATCTAACCAAGTACAACGCATTATACTCACTTGTCCTCTGCGCCTTTGTTCTTTGAGAACTGTTCACCCCACCACAGACAGTTACAACACTAATGGTGTACTCAGTTCCTGCTGTCAGACCAGTGAAGATGTGTTCCAGTGGGTCTCCAGCGCTCACACTTGCACTAGGACCGGTGACACCATCATTAGTAGAAATGCTGATCCTGTAGCTGTCTTTGGAGCCAGCTGCCTCTGTCCAGGTGGTCCTGATGCTGTTTTCTGTCGCCTCAGCAATGGTGATGGGACCAGGCCGGGCTACAGCTGGAGGCACCGGAACGAATTTCAGCATCAAGTAAAACTTATGTGAAAGGGTAAAAATCATACTGTGCGTTTAGTACAAAGGAGGGTACTCACTTGCCCCTCTGATTCTCACCCCGGTTCCGTTTTCTGTCACTTCAGCAATGGTGATGGCAGCAGGCTGGGCTACAGCTGGAGATATTGTATGAGATTAAAGTTATTAGGTTTGACGTTTCCCATTACCTACTGTCTACGCCAAGTGAGTTGTCATAGTGCTGAAAGAATACAATGTTTTCTACAGGGACATGCCTCCTAAACTGAAATCTTTTATAAAGGTATACGTGATTGGCTGCTTTGGGTCATTGGCTCTGAAGTCTGCAATCAGTTAAAATACGATTATTGCTATCAAACGGATGTATCCGAAACATTTCTTTCACAGCATGACTTCATCCATACCTTGCTTCGGTCGCTTTCTCATGGGGCCACTATCGCTGGACTCATCAGCATGCCGCTTTTTGGATTTCCTCTTTCCACCTGTAATCAATGTGAGGTAGTTAGGAAGTATAAGCTATGTGATTTTATGTTAGACTATCTCGGTTGGGTTAAGGCAGCCTATGGCATACTATGAGTAGTATTTCATACATATGCCTGTAACTTTTGATAGCTTGGTCGCACCACAACTAAACTTCACACAGTTCTAGTAGTACTTGAAACACATTGAATAAAGGTTATTTTGTTTTTACTACTTCTGGACTTTTCGGTTAAAAATCAACATTTTGGTTAAAAAACAGCTGTTCACTTCATGGCTTTACGCGCAAGCAGTAACAACACCATTCATCATGATATTTTACAAGTAGAAAGCCAACCCCCTATTTATTATTTTTGTCCGAGGCTATTTTGTTTAAATGGCTGGTATATTGTTTTTTTTTGGGCCCAAAACGACAGAAACAGCTATTTCTCTGTCATTTTTCGTTAAAAAAATCGCCACAGTTAAAAAATATCGACTTATATGCAAAATAGCCGGGTTTACAGGGGAAACATACAAATGACCGCCGGTAATTAACCCCGAATTCGAACACGAGTTCTATTCGACTGACGTCATATCGAACATGGTGGAACATGATTCGAATTCGAAGCAAGTTTGTGGCCATCGTGCAGACACACGCCCGAACTCAAACATGAATATCAGCCTAGGCCGCCTTAACCCAACCGAGATCATCATACACATTTGAAGACTCAAAGGCAAAGAAGCATTTGGGTCATGGTACAATTTTTTTTACCTTTCTTTGGTTGTTTCTGAGACGCTTTGCTCCTGTCATTCACAGCTTCATCCGCTTGTTTAACCTGAGTCGTCTCTGCAATGGACATACGACAAGACTTAGCTAAGAGTTTCATAAAATCCATATGTTGAAACCACCACCCCCAACCACAACATGGAACCGAACAGGAGATAAACTAAAGGAAACTATGGATAAATAAGTATGCCTAGTGGAATAAGGTATAGTGATTTTATTGCTTCGACTCTCGCTCTCTTGATTGAAATGTACATCTAAATTGATATGTACAAGCTATGTTGGATACCTGTAGGGTTGTTCATATCGGTATGATGTTGGACTGCTTCATGCGTTCGTGACAATGTCTCTGTGTGTGATTCTTGTTGTTCCGCTAAGCATTCCGCCATGGTTTCCTCGAATTCGTCTGGCTCCCCTGAAAAGAAAATTTGTACGGATGTATTACATGTTATATCATACCGCGATAACGTTCGATAACGGGTTCCTGTTGCATTCCAAAACGTGGTCCATTCCAAATCATGATTTGGAATAGAATGCACCTGCATTCCAAAACGTGGTCCATTCCAAAACATGATTTGGAATAACACGAAGTGGAATGCCTGTTGCATTCCAAAACGTGATGCATTCCAAAGCATGACTTTTCGTAATCACGTGTCTGGGGGCGGAGCCTCGTACTTAGGGGGCGGAGCTTCGAACTTCTGAGGGCGTGGCTAAATGATACGTGTCTGGGCATGTTTTGTAACGCTTAGCGTAAAGTTGAAATATTCCCATAAAACTAACCATCCTACAAGAAAAGTATTGATGTTTTTTTTCTTTCAGTGACAATATATTACGTGAAAATTTCCTTCGAGATCATTACACTCAATAAATTTACAATTTATCATTTGGTGTCTGAACATAGCCATAATCGCGTTGAAAAAAGGGGCGTCAAAACATAAGGCTGTCGTAACATAGGGCTGTCGTAACATAGGGCTGTCGTAACATAGGGCCGACCCCTTATAGCTACAGGCTGTCAGACGTGTAAACTTTAATGATGAAATGGGAGTCTCAAAATGTCACACGCGCGTTTTAGAATACCTGTGTCAACTATCTAAATCATGATTAACGTCAAATATTTCCCAAAGTTTCAAATTGGTAGCTTTTGCCCATGCTGTCGGCCTCTATATTTTGACCTTCTAAACCTCCTCGGTGTTAGTCACGGCATGCCCGTCGGACACCGCACACAACTATGCTTCGGCCGTGTACTGGCGGTAACCGGAGCATGGCTCACACGCAACTGTGGCGACCATCCCTTTCACAATCTAAAAATTCATCAACAAATGTTCAAACTCAACAACTCCACACAAACTGTTGTTGTCGAAGCCCTTTCCCAAGCCCACATGTCTGAAGCACGTTTTGGAATATTCCATTTCGTGTCTGAAACATGTTTCGGAATATTCCATAACGTGCCTAGAGAAAGGACATGAAATGGAATATTCCAAAACATGTCTGGAGCACGTTTCGGAATATTCCATATCGTGGCTAGATATCCCATATGGGCCGTGGAGACCACATTCTTACAAAATTAGGCTTATTTGCGTAATTTAATGACACAAAGTAATGCTAAATATTTACAAACTTCACTTAAATATCAAAAGTTTTAACTATAAATGAAAGCTCCTTGCTATAAATTACGTTCTCTCTTCTATGTATAAACAACTATCACGTGATTCTATTAGCGTGAAAATAATGAGAAACGGATGCGCGAGCGTCCGACCATTTAGGACCGCACACTGATGAAGATAAACTCAGACCAGAACCAGACTATGGAACATCATACCAAGAACATTATCGTACTGTTCATTGACGTCATTTTCCCCATACAGCTCGAACGTACTAATACCTTTGGCACGCTAAGTTCGACGACATGTTCAGACAAGTAAACACGACGTGATTTAACACAGTATCTGTATACAGGCAGCCAACGGACCAAATATGGAAACTTCGGAATGAATAATTAATCACCACTCCTGTCAATCATTTGTGATTGACAGCATGGCCGGTCACGTTTTAGAACATTCCAAATCGTGATCCAGCTGCGCCATATGATTTGGAATACAACATGTTGAATGCCTGCTGCATTCCAAAACGTGGTCCATTCCAAATCATGATTTGGAATAACACGTTTTGGAATGCAACAGTTCCGGACCGGGCTCCATGGCTTCCATAGAATTGATTCGAACGCGTTTCGCCCTAACCGCGTGCGCCGCTTTCGAACATTCGAATACAGAATCCGAACGTTGGAACTGGTGTTGTTGCATTTGAGGGTTTTTTGCTCATCGTGCATTGAAAGGCGTGTTTTCTTGGGTGAGTATGGCATAAATAAAATACAACACGGTGTATTCCACATTGCCCTCGGTATCGGGCCTCGTGCGATACGGAATACCCCGTGTTGTATTTTACAATTACAGCGGAGGCCAGTTTGACAATTTCATTTTCAACAGACTTACGAGGTAATATGTTCAGTTCTACGCTATTGTTGATTTTCTAAATACAGTTTTTAAGAACACGTAAATATCTCAAAAATGATGATATACATAATTGCATGTAGACCCAATCACTGTAGTGTGATATCGATTTTTTAACAGATGATAGATGATAGAATGATGTGTTGAATTAAGTATTTCAAAGCTAAGATTAAGATAGTTAAGTTTTGGGCCTTATAGCTTACCCGACTTTCCCGAATCTTCATGATGTCCGGTGAACCCACTGTTCCTAGCTGCCGTGTCGTCTGTGGGCAGGCTACTCTTACCACCGCCCTTACTCGAACGGTAGTTGCCGATAAAATTCTGAATCAGCATTACAGATAACATTACTGATAGATAGAATTGTATCACAATTGATTTTTATCATATATGGTTTGATTAGGCAAATGCCCTTGCATATGCAATATGAAATAACGTCTTCGCACAGGTTACATCAATAATTTGGACTAAATCTTCTCACTTTTTACATCACTAAACATTTTTGTCCTGCTTATACTAAGCTACTGATTATCATCAAAAAGACAACGCACCTTCACTTGGTCTACAGTTTTCCCGCTCTCTTTCGCTGCTTCTTGTATCAAAGGACAATCGTTCTTCGCCTTGGTCATTCCTCTTTCTTCATAGAACCGGACAAGTACAGGATCGTATCCCTTCTTACGTTTGGAGACTCCCTGCAAACACGTACACATGAAAGTGAGTTTTTCTTGAGAGAGGATAAAACAAAGCCATTCCATCAAGCACACTTGAAGATATTGTAGGCGGCTGAAATTTGAGCTATGCAATAACAAACGTACACGTCTCAGATAGGTCACATGCCTATTTCTGAATCACCTATAATAACCAGAAGTGGGTCATGCAAACTGCTTTTGTAGCTGAATGTTTATACGCAATATTGACCATAGTTGCAATAAATCTCTCTCCAGCCTGACAACACTCAACAGGAAGGAAAAATCAGAGGATTTGAAATGTTAGCATCTGAACTACAAACAGAAGGATCAACTTTTTACCATCTTCAAATGGTAGTTTGTTATTTGTATGTTCTTTAGAGATCCCTTATTTTGTATCGTATATTAAGTTTTATAGCGACTCACATTATTTTGTTCTTGAAGAAGCCTCAGTATTTCTTTTCTACCATTAATGACTCGTTCTTTCTCTTCTTTGGTGTTTGCAGTTATACAGCCCCTGGTGTCCTCATCTGCTGCGATATCCTTTGCCGTTCGACCTTTCTGTAAATTAACATGTGCAGACAACACACTGTCAATTTGGGCTAAAGAATGTTGGAAAAACGAAGCCAAGCATGTCTTGATGCCTCCTCCAATCAATGGTGATGGAACATCTACATAATCCCCTATTTAGTAGGTGCAACAGGGCCCGAACACGAATATCAGCATATGCCAATTTGGCTTTTTATTCCTCCAACTTGCAGTTTTCCCCTTGCCCCAGACTGCTGCTTCCAAGTAGTTTGCACAATGGTAAAAACAGAAATATATGCATATAAAGTAGATCGTTATCAAAAAAAGTTTACTTTTTTTTTTTCAAAAAAAGTACTTCGTTTTTTGACCTTGTTTTTTTTTTTTTTCAAAAAAAAAGTAGTTCAATTTGTTATGTTGTTGGATTGTTGAAGAATTGACTGACCTTGTTCCTGATGCCGGTATCAGCCCAGTGCTGCAGCAGTATTTCCGCGCACTTTGGGTGGCCCCGTCTAGCTGCACCATGGAGGGGGGTGTTTCTCTGTTTGGGCATTGGCAGGCATGAAACAGTGTAATTTTTTATCCTTAATATTGTCAAACAGCAACCACTATACATGTCTAACTTACACTGCTCACTCGCTGCGAGATTACTAGGATCCATTACCTAACCTTTCCTCTCCAAATCGTACCAGTCAATCTGTATCTTACCAATACTGAATTCCTTTTTTATAGTGAATGCTAAGGGTAGTACAAAAATTTGAAAATAGAAATTCAACCGAATTGTACATTATGACACAAGAATATACATTCTATTACAATCAACACCTACCCACTTGTCCAGTGCGTTCACATCTGCACCAGCGTTCAGTAAAGCTGACACAGTTTCATGGTTGTCAGTCAGAGCTGCCCGGTGCAGAGGAGAACTTTGCTAAAAACACATTAGATAGTCTTCAGTATGACAACAGGACAGACAAAAGTGCACTCATGTTGCTGAAATGTTAAACGGTAGTAAGCAAATAAACCCATATGCAGAAAATGGATGTCAAAACTTACAAGTTGTCATTGTATCACAACAGTCAGTCTACCTACACAATTGTCCCGTGCGTTCACATCTGCATTAGCTATCAGTAAAGCTGATACAGTATCACGGTCGCCATTCTCGGATGCCAGGTGCAGGGGGGAATGTTGCTGTAGGACAAGCACATCAGCTGGTCTTTAGTATGTAAATAGGATTGACAAAGGTGTACTTACATGTACATTGTATGTTACAGTTAGTAGTCAGCACATATACCCTATGTAGTTGATGAATGTCACATCTTACATCTTGCAGAAACATTTCTTGAATGTAGTGTACTTACTTTCTTATTCTTTGCGTTCACATCTGCACCAGCTTTTAGCAAAGCTGGTACGGTTTCATGGTTGCCATTCTCGGCTGCCCAGTGCAGGGGAGAACTTTGCTGTAAAACACATCGAATGATCTTCAGTATGACAACAGTACGGACAAAAGTTCACTTCACGGTTGGTATCAGTTTAAGCAGTAGTCAACTCCATGTAAATGTCAAATTGTACAAGATATTAGTAAATATTTCTTGTATCACGGTAGTCAATCTACCTACCCTCTTGTCCTGTGCGTTCACATCTGCACCAGCTGTCACCAAAGCTGATACAGTTTCATGGTGGCTATTTGCAGCCGCCCAGTGAAGAGGAGTTCTTTGCTGTAAAGAACATCAGATGACCTTTAGTATCACAACAAGAAAGACAAAATTCCGCTAATGTTGGTAAACTTTAAATGGTATTCAGTAAATAAACCGCTATGCAGCTAAAAACCTTTCAAAATGGAAAAGGAAGAGTCCTGGAATCAGAAGAGTCAATCTACTTACCTCATCGTCCCGTGTCATCGCATCTGCACCAGCTTTCAGTAAAACTGACACAGTTTCATGGTAGCCATTCTCGGCTACGGCTGCCCGGTGCAGAGGAGTTATTTGCTGTAAAAGAAATGAAATGGTCTTCAGTACCTTTCCCATATGGTCTAGTGGTTAGGATTTGGCGCTCTCACCGCCAAGGACGGGTTCGATTCCGGGTATAAGAAACAGGAAGAGCGAGTAGAAACAGATAAAAATCCAGGTCCCGGGCCGGGGTTCGAACCCACGACATCCCGCGGGCACCACATGCCGACGCTCTAACCACTCGGCCGAAAAGGTCTAGACCCATCGGCCGGGTCAGTTGGTAGCGCCTGTAAACACCCCACTGTTACAATGACAGCAGAACAAAGGCGCACTATGCCGGTAACAGTTTATATGGTGGTCAAATAAACTGCTATGTAGAAGATGAATGTCAAATCTTACAGAAATATTTCTTGTATCTCAGCCAGTCTACCTACTTTCTTGTCTCTTGTGTTAACATCTGCACCAGCTGTCAGTAAGGCTGACACAGTTTCATGGTGGCCATTCCGGGCTGCTAGGTACAGGGCAGTCCGTTGCTGTAAAACACATTAGATGGTTTAAGGACTGGCTGAAGAAAACTCATGTTGTTTCGTAGTAGACAAGATCTGGTGAATCTATTAAATGTTTTGGTTTGTGAAATGTTAGAGATATATCAAAGATAAACAGTGGTACAGCAAATCCCCATATTGTATGGGAAGCTGCAAAATGTTTTTTCCCGGGACATTGTGTAAAGTTTTCGAGTTATAAGAAAAAAACAATATCTCTCCAGAGAAAGAGAATTAACTGATAATATTAACCTTTTACAAAGTCAAATGGATAACATTCAGTCTCCCCCAGATTCCATTCTTGATGATTTTGACAACAAACAAAAACAACTAGAGTTATTGTATAATCATCGTTTACAAGGAATCTTAGTTGGATCCAACGCTCGATGGATGGAATTTGGGGAAGGAGTTCTAAATACTTCTTAAAAACGGTTCATAGAAATTATACCCGGAAAAAACATTCAAAAATTAAAGATATCAGATGAAACTTTTACCTCTGATCCTCAGGAAATTTTAGAAAAACAAGTTGATTAGAACTGTTGGCCATAAGATACGCAGTAATCAAAACTTGACTGGTTTATCTGTTCATGGAAGGCGCATTAAAATTTCTTAATATGCTGATGATACCAATTTCCCCTTTGCCCCCAAATTAGCATCTTTTATATATATTATATATATATGCATTTAATGCCCTTATTGATGATTTACAAAGTTTTCCCATCTTTCGGGTCTGTCTTTAAATTTTGACAAGTGTAAGATACTCAAAATTGGTCCTTTAAAAACACGAATTTTAAACTACCTTCCCATCTACCTATTCAATGGGTAGATGGGGAGGTAGACCTTTTAAGCATACATATACCTAAGGAATTGGACTCCATTATCAACTGCAATTTTGAACCCCGTTTAGCAAAATTATATAGATTATTATTCCCCTGGAAAGGAAAAAGTTTATCTTTGTTTGGAAAAATTACTATCATAAATTGTTTGATTGTTTCCCAGTTTACTCATCTTTTCCAGGTGCTCCCCTCCCCAAGTAAATCCTTTTTTAAAATCTATGAGAGACAAATATTTTCCTTTATTTGGAATGGGGGTCCAGAAAGGGTCAGTAGGAAAACAATTTATAACTCAATTGAAAATGGTGGTTTGAATTTGATTAATTTATATGCCTTTTCCCTCACCATGGATGCCAAAATTATACTTTAATCCTGATTGGTTTACCTCCTGGTCTTTAAGTACATATCTTTCTGTTGGATATGCATTATTTCCTTTTCTCCAGTTGGATAGCTTACAGTATCTGAAACTAAATTCTTTCTTATATGATATTGTATATGCTTGGTATAAATATCAACAGAAGGGCCCCACAACTCCGGCTGAGATTAGACAACAGCTTTTATTTATGAATTCTAATATCCTTATTGGTGAAAAACCTTTCTTTTCAAATGCTTTAAGAATTCTGTTTGTAAATGATGTTTTAAATTTAGATGGTTCCCTCATATCATATGATGAATTTCGAATTAAATATAATAATGCTTGTAGCCACATGCAGTATTTGCAGCTATATACTGCAATCCTCCCAAAATGGAAATCTACTTTGCTTGGTTCTTCATCCCTTTCAATTTGCATTCCAGCTCAATGTGATAATACCTGGCTTAGCAAAATTAAGATTAACTAGAAAGGCCGACATTTGCTTGGGAGCAAATACAGCATATTTCAGTCCATCTCCCTCCCACGCAAAAGTGGACTATTCCAAACTTACCCCAGTGCAAAACTGGCAAAGGTTCTCAAATAAATGAATTAGATACAGTAGTAGGTAATTGAGAACAAAGATGCAAGAACAAGTACTTTGAATCTCGAAAGCTTTACTAATCTTATTACAGGCATGCAAATACTAACAATGATGAGATTTGATACATTTTGAAGGTCTTAGGCACATAAGATTGAATGTGTGGGTCATTACGCATGACTTAGGTGCAATGTGACCTCAGGTAACCTGCAATGGAACACGTGTTCCATGGCCAATGGCAGATGGAACGGGCCATTCTTTAGATAGAACATGGAACGGGTACAACACTTTTGGCCCTTTTTTTGCTGAAAATAGCCATGAAAGTCCCCCAAATGAGTCATTTGGAAGTGGTGTATGCCCAATACGTGACTGCTATTCTGTAGACCCATGTTCAAGGTACCCTTATACCGAATGTCATATCATTTGGTTGTAATACCAGGGCTCAGGATCCAAAAATCAATTTTTCGTTGAAAAATGCCCCAAAAAACCTTCATAAAATTTCTTCAAAGGCATGTTTTTAAAAAAATGAAAAAAAACATCTGGGGTATTTGCCACTCTACCCCCATGCCAAATTTCAGGTCATTTGGCTGAATGATGGCGGAGTTGAATCCCTCTGAACGAGTGGCAGGAGGAGAAGGAGAAACATGAGGGAACACAATATATTTCATCCATACCATGGTATGGACTGAAATATAATATAACTAGTAAGGCCAATATTTGCTTTGGAGCAAATACAGCGATGGGTTCACCACATTTTACGACATGGCAGGGAAAGAATGGGAAACACAAGGGAAAACAATGACTTACATTGATATAACTATAATATGAAGTAAAATACAACTAAAACAACAGTTGGATAGCTATTCCCTACTTTATTGGTTAGGATTTTTAATTGCATAATGCAAACTGTTGATTTTCAAAATAAAAAAAAACGTACCATGCCCGGCATTCCAATGCTGGAGCAGGAAAGCTTGAAATACCTACCAAAACACTTGAATACAGACATACTGTCAGTATGGAAATGCTTCTGTGCAGGTGGAAATGGTCTGTGCAGGTGTTAATCAAGTTAAATCCCAACAGCCAATCAGCAAGAAGTATAGAGGAAAGCTGCATGCCTATTGGTTGATGCCCTGCATTCCATTGTCATGACTCATGCCCAAACGTGGTAAACAAGGCACACTAATACAGTAATACATTTGCTATAACACAGCCAAAAAACTCAAATAAAACCATTCTAAAAGCCTGTATCACAATAATTTAAAAAACGCCTAGGGGTATTTGCCCACTGTACCTCCATACCAAATTTCAGGACCTTGGGCCCTAAAATGAAGAAGCTGAATCCATTTAAAAAATGGCAGGAGAAGAAGGAGGAGAAGGAGAAGGAGAAGAAACATCAGAAAAAGCAATATGGTTTCACCACACCACTTCGTGGTGTGGTGAACCCATAATAAAAGTATGTATAAGTTCTTTTTAAGGTCCTATAATTTAATAGATTGTTTGCATAATGTTCAGATGTCATGGCTGTACCTCTTTGACACCCCAATGCCCTGGAGACTAGTCTACACTTCTCTTATACATTGTACCATTGATCCGACAACAAGGTTTTTTCAATATAAAATTGCTCAAAATTTTTACCAATAAATAGGTTATTGTATATCCGGAAATGTATAGACAGTCCTTTATGTTCATTTTGCCATGAGGAAGAAGAAACCTACCTGCATGTCTTTTGGGAGTGTCCGCATTTAGTTTCTTTCTGGGATAAAATTGAAATATGCTTCCATCAACAAACTGGACAAAGACTACAGCTTAATTCTTTTAATGTCATTTTTTGTAACTTAAATTCAGAAGCCCCTGTTATAGGTAATCTTGTGATTTTATTAGCTAAAAGATGCATTTATAAAACAGAAAGGCCAACCATGTTACTTTTCAATCTTTTCTTAATTATGTAAACTTTTTTCATGCAGTAGAATATTATATTGCTGCAAGAAGGGAAATCTGCAGAAGCATCGTGGCAAATGGGGTACTTTATTATATGAGTGTTTTTATTTCATTATCAATGTTATGATTTAAATTATAAATAATTATTATGATCAGTGATTTTTTTATTATGATTATTATTGTTATTATTATGCTTATTATTATGATCAGTTATGAGTCGAATTATGAATAATTATTATGATCAGTTATTACTATGATTATGAGTATTATTGGTACTATTATGATTATTTTTATAAATATGATCATTATTTGTATTGTGTAAGGGATGGTTCACTACAAGACGGGTGCAGGTAAAATCGGCTAGGTTGATGTTTAATGACGGAAAAAAATACGATGCTGCAGCAAATAGTCACCACCCGAATGAGTTGATCAAAGATTGCATACATATATATTAAATAGCCAACTTAATTTTGCATTTCTCTAAGACCTAATAGAAAATGTGATATCCGCGCGCGTGCACCCGGTCCCCCCTCCGCATTATGTCACACTTCACCACTATATATGAACAATATTGCAAGACATGCTAACAAACCCAACGGCCAGTAGCATTAGGGTTGACTCCCTCCGCTAACAGCTGCTTCACTCTGCCCGTGTCTCCTTCCTCTGCAGCTCTCACCAGCTCCTATAGCGGCGGTAGACGTCACAGGAACAGGACAAACAAATGTCAACACTTACATCATCATTAAACTAAACACTTGGCCAAATGTAAAGGATTGAATGGATGAGAAAACACACCCATAGATAACAATAAGCATTTTGGTTTGATTGAAAACATGAGTTCCACGATCTCATACCTTCGCAAAATGATGTTAACCCTTCTGTTTGACGAATTGTACAATATTAATCATTGATTTCGCAAATAAGAGCCTCATTTGCATGGATTACATCAGTTGATCATATTCTCCACCCAACGACAGCCTTATCTTAACAAAAAAGGCTACTCTAGCACTTCTTCATAAAGTATGCAAATGAGGCCATAATTTGAATAAATTATCTTTACTGATGTTCACCTTCACTTGATTTCCAAATGTGGTAAGTAGTTATAACAATTTCCCATTAATTATGCAATTAAGTCCTCAATTACATAATCTATATCCTCAGATAATTTTCTCGTTCTCAATTACATGTCACAAGTGTTTCATAGTCCTATTATCGAACGAAGCAGATTTATAGAATTTTCCTCATTAATTATGCAAATTAGCTCCTGATTTGCATAATTGTCATCTGATTATGTCAAGCATCACTTCAGCTACCTACATACAAAAAAACTACAATCCGTCACCCAGTTCTTGAGTTATCCTTCTTCGAGGATTTTTAAACTAACGCTCCTGCAGTTCCAGAACAAGCTGCTAGGCCAGTAGGGGGCCTATGTCTTTTCTTCCCTACCCCAACCAAAATTCATGACCCTAGCATGTCCAGATCGCAAGATATCAAAACCAGAAGTTCTGCTGCAGTACCAACAAAAGCCGCCAGGGGGCCCAAAATCTAATCATTTCTAGGTCTTAATAAGACCTACCCACCTACCAAGTTTCATGACAATGCATATTTAGCTTCTTGAGTTATGCTGTTCACAGACAGACAGACGGACAAACAAACGGACAGACGGACAAACGCAACTGAAAACATAACCTTCTTGGCGAAGGTAACAACGCATATTCAAGCCTGTCTTTTCAGTATAACTGAGAAGAATGATACTCTTTATTTCTCAAGAGATTCAAAATGTAATGTCACCATGAAAAGAAGGTTTGCAATGTAGATACTGTAACTCAGGGTTTATCAAAGATAACCAATAATTAGACATCAGGCATATGTGCATATATATATAAAGATTCTTAAACGCATCTTGAAGAAATTTATTCATGAAACGCAATAGTCTATCCAGATTCTGATTCGTGCCTTCCTGCCATTTCTCAAAGCATAGAATCATAACAAGAACATTTATATAATAAGAAGACGTCTATCCTACCGCCTCTTCCTCCCGTTTTGTCCCGTCCATAGCTGACCGTGCTACATACAGAACCTGCCCGGTGACACCTGATGCAGTAAGACCTGCTAGATTCCTTTCCTGTGTCGCAGAAACACATCGTGACAGACGTTAAGAACCTTCATGTTGAAAGCAATGGAACCACCTTATTGTTGCCTATTAACTACAACCATCGCGTGAAACTTTCACCAGGACATGCCTTATTTACAGGTCTAAAACGTGCCGAAGGAGCGAAAATATCGTGATTTTGAATACCATCAAAGCCATCGAAACATATCGTCGATACTTACTAGTCCATTCAGCAGCAACAGTCTAGCTGTATGCTGGAGAAATACGCTTAAATTTCTAAGTGTTCGTCCTTCATACCCTCCTACTCTTGTCAAGGGCATCTCTATACACACCTGTAACTTCCGGGTTTACCTTGAACTTTTCCAGACGTGTCTTGGGACAGCTTGACGACCTTTTCCTGGTCTTTAAGACCTCTGCAAGGTTCTCAAACTTCTTAGTAACCGAAAACTGTTGGTTTTGACGTCTCAATACGCACAGGCGTGGTCCCACGGCGTCTTAAAGAACGAGCATGTCCATTGCGCCCGCAGGTGAGAAGACAGATCTTAGTTTCGGTAGGTCTCCCATGATTCATAGCGCGCGCGATGACGTACTCCGTCTTGACGAGGTGAATGACCTCAGCACGATGTGCCGGGATATTGGCTGTGGTTAGTGTGGGACGTGCACATTGTTAACCATATATAGCGTGTATATCTTAGATGATTGTCAACCTTATATAGTGTGTATATCACAGATTGTTGTTAAATATATAGCGTGTATATCAAGGGGTTTAAGCAGCATTTTCTTTCTTCTTTAACGTTAAAATGCTCGAGCGTCCTTGTTTTCTGACACATCTAGCTACAGCTATGGGATTTCTCCGCCGAAACACCCTACATACATGTGTGTCCGGCCACCGTGGTTGTCTACCACCTTGCGAGGCATAGTAGAACTGCGCGCAATGCATAATGCAAAATACTCAGTACCATAGGACTTTCTTAAACCCATCCTTTTCTTTCTTGTTCCTTCTTTGGCTACGTAATATCTAATTTGTATCACACAAAGGTGCAGAGAAAGGTAGGAAACTTGTGAAATAAGCCAGCTAGAACTGATAGACGAGAAATCTATGATAAACACTTGTACCTGTAACCCCCTATACACCAATGGACTGTTCAAAGTGACGTCAGGACACCAGTACCGAGATCGGTTACTAGTATTCCTTCCTACGCTATTTTTGGCTCAAGGAGTCTTAATAGCCAAGTTACTAACAAGACGCAGTGCCAGGTGGATACACGCCCAAGTAACGGTGCCAACTTGACTGTCTTCCGTCTTGGCAGTCCTTGAGTCAAGCAGCAGAGTCTTAAAGTCGCTGCTGGGATCTAAGGAGCGGGAGAAGTGCGAAAAACCGGGTCTGTTTAGAAGAGAAGTTTTCCAGGCCTGTGCGATCAGAAAGCTGAGTTTGCTGCAGATTTTTGTTACCAAACTCTTGAGCTAGTAGTATTGTAAACACAAGAAGTTCCACTACCTCATACCTTCGCCAAATGATGTTAACCCTTCAGGTTGAAGAATCATACAATTTTAATCATTGATTTCGCAAATAAAAGCCTCATTTGCATGGACTGTATCAGTTGATCATATTCTCCACCCAATGACAGCTTTATCTGAACAAAAAGGCTATTCTGGTACTTCCTCAAAAATTATACAAATGAGGTTATGATTTGAATATATTATGTTTATTGCTGTTCATCTTCACTTGACTTTCAAATGCAGGAAGTATGAAATTCACAGCTGTTACAACTATGAAATTATAATTTTCTTCATTTACATAATCTATATCCTCAGATAATTTTCTCGTTCTCAAATGTCACAAGTGTTTCATAGTCCTCTTATCGAACGAAGCAAATTTATAGAATTTCCTCATTAATTATGCAAATTAGGTCCTGATTTGCATAATTGTCATCTGATTATGTCAAACATCACTTCACTTACCTACATACCAAAAATCATAACAATCCGCCAACCGGTTCTTGTGTTATCCTCCTTCGGAGAATTTTCAACAAACACTCCTGCAGTTTCAGAACAAACCGCTAGGGGGCCCAAACTCATGTCACTTTTTCTTAGCTCAAGAGCTATCTACCATCCAAAATTTGTGACACCAGTATGTCCAGATCATATCATGAGATGTCAAAACCAGAAGTTCTGCTGCAGTACCAACAAAAGCCGCCAGGGGGCCCAAAATCTAATCATTACTAAGTCTTATCAAGACCTACCCACCTACTAAGTTTCAGGACAATGCATAGTAAGCTTCTTGGGTTATGCTGCTCACAGACAGACAAACAAACAGACGGACAAAGTCGTTATCCTCTCTGCATTTGAGGATAGACTCACGAGTTAGGATAGGTCTGGTAGCCAGGTTATCGCTTCGGGCGATCTAGTCATATTTTTGACACATCAAAGTGTCGGAATCACTTTGATACCTTGTGACACTGTTTTTGCTCGCATACGTGTATATGATGCATGTGAGGGGATGAACGGTCTGAGACATAAGAAAATCTAACAACGAGGCTCAATCTTATGGACGCCTGTTGTCTTTTTCTGTAAATTTGACTTTGGACATGCTTTTTTGATATACGTTTTGTAGCCCACGTTGCAAACATCTGTGTAATTCATATGACAACAAGGCTGAATATAAAAACAAGGATGTGAGATGGAATCTTGATGTTTTCAAATCCGGAGACACCGTGCATGAAACAGAACTAGCCTCTACCAGGCTTCGGGAGGCGGATAAAGCGCAGAAATTGTCCAATAGAGAGATAGCATGTCAGGGGAGTCGGTCTGCTAGAGAGTACAGTGCGGCAAACTGTACTATGTCTCTAGCGGACGACCTCCCCTGGTATGCTATCTCTATATTTTGCCAATTTCTACTATTTCTAGTACCCTCCTCCCGAAGCCTGGTAGAGGCTACAACAGAACCCTCAACGTACACGGTGCCACGTAGCCTTATATTACCTAAATGGATGATGGGATAAGTGTTTAAACAGACCAATAGGAAGAGTCCTGGCAATCACGTGATGAAGATTAGAAACTGAATCACTCGGATACTGTGTTGGCTACTCTTGTTATACGGACGGTGGGAGACTCAGAGTGAAGGGAAACGGACAGTTGGTTAATTGGATCAAACGAGTAATCGGCTGAACTGTGCCCTACTTGTCGGCATTTTACAAGGTACGCACTAGCCGGTAAGAAATGATGTAATTCATGTGCATACGTAAATGATGTTGTTAATTCTCTTTATATGTAACGACGGCTTTAATTTTAGGAGAATTACATGATGTGTTAGACTTTCAATGCACCAGTACGTTGTAATGTCAAGCATTCACACATACATCAAAGCGTTATTTTCAAACAGAACTTATTTCAGGCTATCTGGTTGCAGGTAGTTGCTTGATCTAGCGCTTTAATGTCATGAGATTATTTTGGTCTCTGACGATGTCATTTATGTTATGAGATTGTTGCTTCTCCTGTTTCAATGTCGAAACTTAGAGTGGTTAAATGATGACTCTCACGACGTAAAATGTTTTCCTAGTTTGGCTGTATGAAGTTCGCTACTTCCTTATTAGTTTGTGATTTAGTCGGTTGCCAGGAATTCTGTACAATTGTTATAAATGATTATTTGATATTGTTTGATATTCTAATTTCATGACCTTATGAAACATGACAAGAAATCGTAAGATACGGATGAACAATTAGTCAGTGTGACACAAACTTTGCTCCCCTGGGCTGTAATACCCTGGATGCCAAACTCGTTTCGGGCCGCTAGCATTTTCCTTCGGTAGCCAAGAGCCCCTTCCCCCGCGGGTCTAAATTACCGCTACGGGGAGACTAGCCCGGGGGGAGTTTGGCTGACCGTTTCAACACCAGACTAAGAAACCTCTCGGGCTCAACACCCCCGTAGCGGTAATTTAGATAGGCGGGCGAAGGGCTCTTGGCTGCCAAAGGAAAACGGCTAACGGCCCGATACTAGTTTGGCACCCAGGGTAGGGCTGTAACGGCTCCTCCCTACATTCTAGCGCGGCCGGCAAAAGTTGGGCGGGCCGCTGTAAGCTTGATTTAGACAGGCGAAATGAAAAAATCAATGCATGCAGGATGTCGTTTCTTGTAGCGTTACTGCCAATATTTTGGCAAATGCCCAGTACAATGGAACGCCTTCGTTCTGCCCCAACGATGGACACCAACTCGTGAATTCATAAGGCCACATCGATTTAATTGTATGGATGACATCCTCTGAAGACACCCAAACTAGTGCGCGCGGGCGAATAAAAAATAATTCTGGCCAAAAATAAAAATGCTACTAAACCACAGGAATACAAAGCTGGCATTGTGAATTTGCAGCAATACATAGCGACGTACTAGTATACGGCAAGCCGGCACATGCTGGCTTTTTGCAGAATTTATGAATCGGCACTGTACATATTTACTGAGTTCTTGAGTTGTCGAACTTCGGCAGCCTGGGTGCCGTCCTCCGGAGCTACCACCGGCTACGTATTGTCGCTAGCTACCATGGACTACTCAGACCTAGAGCCAGACCAGACTCTCGGAGGACGTGATCTTTTTTTTTTTTTTTTTTTTTTACAAAAGGCGAAAATCTATGCGTGCGCGGATGTCATCCATAAAATTAAGACGGTGTGGCCTGACTTACACTCACCCTTACAAATGTGCATAGAACGATGTGATCATTCTAATCATACTTAGAAAATGATTTTCCAAACATTTAGTAGAGTATTAGTGGATGAGCACTGACAATAAAACACAAAAGAGGAGACAAATAATTTGGTTAATAGGTCCCAGATATCTGACACTATCGTAGATCACACACTGTTGCTTGGATGCAGGCAAGACCTAAGGCTGACACGAAATGATATGTACTAGGTACATACCGGCTATACCAATACAGATACAGATATAGATAGGTGCGAATCTGCCAATTTTGTAGTGTAGATAGTAAGAGTACATTTTACCATAGATTGTTCTTTATAATTATATGACAGTGATAAACGCATACTTTTCGGCCATGTTTTAAATAAATTTCCCCACTTCAGATACTTGACAGTAAACGAAAAATATATATATATGTGTTAGCCTTTGATAAACCAAATCTAACTAATCATGCAGTCTCATACATTTATACAATCACTAAGAAGGGAGAGAAAGTTGAAAAGACGAAAATACACCATAATATAGTCGTTTATATATACATGCAATAGTTGTATATATATATATATAATACAACACGGGGTATTCCGTATCGCCCGAGGTATCGGCTCGCGGGAAGGCTGGGACCGAGGGTGTTGTATTTTACTTATGTCATACCCACCCAAGAAAATGCGCCTTTCAATGCAAGATGAGCCAAAAGCTGTTGCCCCTAAACCCTCAAATGCAACAGCACCAGTTCCAGCGTTCGGATTCTGTATTCGAATTTTCGAAAGCGGTGCACGCGGTTAGGGCTAAACGCGTTCGAATTGTTCTATGGAAGCCATGGAAGCGTTCGATAACGGGTTCCGGACCGGGCCGTACCGTAAAGTACGGCTCGGTCGGGAACCCGTTATCGAATGTTATCGCGGCCCGGGTATGATATCGATATAAGTATATGCACGATTATGTCGGGCCAAAATGCACAATAAAGGTCTTCAATCAATCAAAAGATCAGGTTACAACCATTCCACTTTTGAACTCTTTGCACCTAGCGCCTAATGCCATAACCTGCGTACATCAAACTATACAAATATGCCGCGATCGATTTGTTGATTTATATCATACCCGGGCCGCGATAAGGCCACACTGATTTGATTTTATGGATGACATCCTCTGGGGACCACAAAACTGATGCGAGAGGGCGAAAAAAAATCCAGCAAAAAAAAGAGGTGCTTAACCACAGGAATACAAAGCAGATATTGCGGATTGAACCACAGGACACAGTGACTGCATCAAACAAACACGTTTTTATTTGCAGGAGGTAGATGTAGATAGTCTTATTGAGGTCTCATCCTCCTTCGCAGCTTCCTCCTTCGCAGTTTTCTCTCCCTACAGAAAAACGTAAAAGATATTGCTTGACCTACATTGTAGGTAGATATGTCGTCATTGCTTGCGGGTTTCGTACAGACGTTTCCAGAATTTCTAGAATTACGAACTTCAAGTCATTGTATGTTCTTCGGTGGACGAAATATGAGATCTGGGGGTGGGGGTGAGTCGAATAACCTGTGATATTTACAGAACTAGGATGTGAGATGGAATCTTGCCGCGCCTTTGTGTTTTCAGATCCGCAAACACCGTCCCGCTATAAGCAATAACACAGAACTCACCCCTCGCCTAGGTGTTTCTTTTATATTACAACATATAAATCACAAGACGTGGTGGGGACACAAGTTTTTTCAACTTATATTAATGCCTCCACCAACACAGGGCACAATACAATTCCCTTACCCGGTTACGCATCGGCACTTGCAATCTTAATTATACGTAGTCTTTTTTAATCGTGCTTTGATTCTTAGCCCTTCATGTATTTGTGGGTATCCCTGCGAATCTATTTCTCATTTTATATTACACTGCCCTTTGCTTACTCAGTTAAGAGCTGATTTTCTTAACAATCTCTCTGACTTAATCGGTCCTTTGATTGATTTAGATGCCCTTTCTGAAAGTGCCAGGCTCCATCTTGTACTCAGGGGATCGTTTGCGATACCCTCTGAGTACAATGAAAAAAATTATGTTACTTACTCAAGCTTTTATAAGAGGCACTAAACGTTTCTTTGTTACATAGTATACTCTGGTTTGTTTGTAACATATAAATAATATAATACTTCTCTTGTTATTTCACTCCATACTTTAGTATGGAGGGAAATACTGTTTTTACTGATGATTCTCCTCCTTCTTCTTCTTCTCCTCCTGCCATTTCTTTAAATTGATTCAATTCCTTCATTTTTGGGCCAAACGACCTGGAATTTCGTATAAAGGTAGAGTGGGTAAATACCCCTAGGCGTTTTTTTATTTTTTGTGATACAAGCTTTTACAATCGTTTTATTTGCGTTTTTAGCTGTTCCCATAGGAAAGCAACGTAACGCAAGCAGGAGGTCAATGTTCACGGTTTTCACTGTCACCTCTGTACCGTGAACTTATCTTTACAGTTAGGAAATAATTCCTGGACTTTCTTTTTCCTGCAACTGTCACCACCGTGAATATATAGTTCCGTGAACATGTCCATGTTTCTCAGACCGTGAAAATTTTGCTACCGTTAGTAGCAGTTGCAATTTCGTCATTAGTAGTATTTAGATACCTGCAATATGTAACTTTGAAATTGAGATAAGTGTAAAGTAAAGCTGTCGAGATTTAAAGTGCTTGTCGTTGTATCTTTGTAAAAAAAGGGAGATAATGGCCAAGTGCCATTTTTGTAAATATCTGTCGAGATTCAAAAAGCTTGTCCTTGTATGATTGCAGTATGATTTATTCAGAATCTTCTATTTTTGTATGGGGAGGGAGATGGAGTGAAATATTACATTTGCTCCGAAGCAAATGTTGGCCTTTCTAGTTGATATATTGCTGTATGTATAGGGGCTTAGTTTTCAGCGTACTACTTTATGTTTATGACTATCTGTATGACTATTGTATTTATGTTTTTTTTTTTTTTTTATTCCAACATGTAATCACCAGACGTGGTGACGACACACTCAAGTTTTTTCAACTTATATTAATGCCGCCACCAACACAGGAGACAAATACATGACAGGACAATACTCATTTACACCTGAGCGAAGTGAGGAAAGTCGTGTAAAGTGCCTTTCCCAAGGGCACAAGATCGGTGGCATGTCAGGACTCGAACCCGGGACTCGAAGTTCCGAGTCGCGCACTCTGCCGCTACGCCACACGACCCCAGTATTTATGTTAAATGTTAAGTGGGGCTGTAAAATAAGTTGTATAACTTGAGTTCAGTCCCACTTCGTCCTTGTATTTGTATTGCTTTATTCAATAAAAAAATACAATTCTCATTTTCACTTGAGCGAAATGAGGAAATTTGTGTTAAGTGCCTGTCCCAAGGGCACAAGATCGGTGGCATGTCAGGACTCGAACCCGGGACCTTTTGGTTCCGAGTCGAGCACTCTGCCGTTACGCCACGCGGCCCCACAAAGTTGCAAGCTTTGGAATTCAATAAATTATAATCATCTTCACCGTGATTGCTTTTCTTATGCAGGTAACCATGTCGTCAGCTACTGGGTTGCTCTACTGCCTACTTTTCATGTCGACCCTGTTTGTATCGGGGGAGGCGCAGTGCAGCGGCTACAAATGCTGTGCTGAGGGGGATCAGAGCTGCTCCATAGAAACAGGAGATGGAAACTTCTGTTACTGCGAGCCTGGCTGTTTGTACAGGGATGACTGCTGCCAGGACTACCTGGAAACCTGTGGTGAGTTTTTCTCCCACTTCACCAACACAGATGTAATTTGCCCATACAATTTTTCATAACTATATTATGGTGGTCAACTAGGGTGTTTAGTCTGTCCTCCAGTCTTGTTTTTACTTTGCATAATACTGTATAAACCGTTACATCACATTCATCAATTGTTAGTTTTAATGTTGAACTTTAAACTGTTATTTTTTGGTATTTAATGTATAATGATATGGATTTTATTGAAAAACTTAGCAATTTTAATGTGTTATGCCATTTTTATGCCACATCTTTTAATTTGAAGAAATCAAATTGTACAGCAAGACAAAATTTAACCAACGGCTACAAGTTCTTGTTTGTTTTCACAAATAAACCATTTGATTGATTGATTGATTGATTGATTGATTGATTGACAAATTAAGTATGAGTAAGACCAGGTTGCTGCTCTTTAATCTATCTACACAAAAACAATTTTGCCAGTGTTCTTTGGATTTGATTTAATATATTTTATCATTATTTCTATTTGATTAATTTCCATAATTATCATTTGTCAGCAACATTAATGTTGTTGGGGCAGATCCCCCATTTTTTGTGTTTATATTAATTTCATTACGTGTTCTTCATTATATGGAAAAACAAACAGACATTCTGTAGGCCATGATGACGAAACTGATTTATATAATTTTGTCCAAACATGATTGAAAATGAGCATCATTTTATAATGGATTGTACACTATACAATGATAAGCGCCTATTGCTGTTCACCTTTCTTTCCGCTTGTTCAATTGATTTCAATACGTTAGATCCTATAGATAAATTCAACTACATTCTCAGGGGAGATAACCAATACAGTGTTCAAATAGGAAAATACATTAAAGAATGTTTCGATCTTAGAGACCACATGTTAGAGAATAGTTAAACCTTTATTGTTACCGCATACATATATTCTGTACGTAAGGTGACGTTATCCACACATGTATTTAGCTTTGTTAGACCTTTAGTTGTAGAAGACATCACAAAAGCCCCACAATAGTCTCTGCCTTTTCTATCTTGCTGTATTCGATGAAGAAGATTTTTTTCGTTTTTTAAATTTACCAGCTTTAGTCAGTACAAAAATCATACAACCACCAAAAAAACATACATAATAAAACAAAATATAAACAAAAGTAACGGGAATATAAAGTATCATCATTTGTCTGTCGTTTAAACAGTTGTTAATGTAAGGCAATCATTTATATAACATAAAAGGTGTCAGATTTCACAAAATAAACATAATAAACAAAACAAACAAACAAAAAAGATTATGACATGATATGCGTGCTGTCTGCAGAATCCCAGGATGAGCCGAATGACAGTTTTCCTGGCGATGTCTTCATCACTTCCTCCCTACTGGAAGCTACAAGTCGTGTTGACACGGTCATCGACATAGCCAGGGAGATGTACAACGACCCCAACAGGTAAGGAACACAAGGAATACGCTTTTGACAAAATATTTGTACATAAACACACAACAAAAGTTCAGCTACGCTGGGGAGCTTTCGAGATGTACTCTGTCTCTTCTTCAACCCGATTAAGATCTTGCATTAGAGTCCACTTGTATGATGATACATTTTTGTAATAGAAGAAGATGCGTCTGTCATTAATAGATAGAATAGATAGAATAGATTAGAATAGCAGTTACATTGTTCCTATTACCTGTTCACATATTGCATATTTACTTTTTTATCCTGTATGTATACCAACGTTATTAGATTTAAGTAGAGATAGTAGGTTCGATAAGTATATCGTACACGTAGAAGTTCCTGTCAGCAAATAGTCTTATACATGTATCACCACATTTTCTTGTCAATGTATGCAATTAGCCCTCGGGCAGGAATTTGCAATAAACAACATAACATAATAATTATTCTCATTAAGGGGTTAGCCTTAAGACTTTATCAGAATTTCCATTAGCCATTTTCGCTAGTCTTCTCATACATCCTGTATACGCAAAGTCATGATGTTTACCCTCGCAGAAGGAAAACATTGTTTTTGCTCTGTTTCTTCTTCCTCTTCTTCTTCTCCAAACAAATAAGGTCAATGACCCGAACCAGACGTCTTTCACCATTGTAACTAGTGTTGGTTTGCAACATGTTGCAAATTTATAGCAGGAGGGATTTAGAGTCCTGTCGTCATGTATATGAATGTTTTTGAGTAAGAATTAACAGAGCAGACCATTTGTGACGTCTGTCACCACGGTAACTAGTGTTATTGGATCATGTTGCAATTTTATAGCAGGAGGGATTTAGACTCCTGTCTGACAATATATATCAATGTGTTTGAGCAGAGCAGACCATTCGTGAAGGTAAAGATTATGCATTTTGCTTTGCAATGTTACGATGTTACCAGTGTGTTGTTTTGGTACTTTTCAGGGAATGGACGCCGTCTGACTTCCTGGACCTGTTCCGGCACATGTGTAAGGGCGCGCAGCAGGAGGCACGGGCGGCTGAGATCATGGAAAATACCATACAGCTGGTGGCCCAGAAGGTCAAGGTTTACCGTAGGAAGGGAAATATGATCGAAGGTAGAATTCTCCTTACAGGTAGAATTCTAGTTGATGAGTTGAAACAAGTACCTATGTAAGGTGATGAGCAGATTTGATTGTATAAAAGGGGGCCTGCATGGGGGGAGGGGGGAGTGATTGCGAATTACGCAAACTTTTTACTGCCGATTACGAAATACGTTTCATCCTCAGAGCTGATTAAAACAGTTATACGTTACAGCTTATGTACTGACTACGATGATTTTTTTCTTTTACTTTAGCCGGCTGTCTACGACTACAAAGACTAAAAAGGCCTGATTACGCCTTACGAAAAGGGATTAACTTGCAGGCATCAAAACACTTCACCAGTTTCCCAACCCCAGAATGCAATGCGAAAATATGGGGGTAACCCTTGTTTGCATAGGACTGGAAATCAGACGTCTTTCACCATTGTAACTAGTCTTGGTTTGCAACATGTTGCATTTTTATAGCAGGAGGGATTTAAAGTCCTGTCCTCATGTATATGAATGTGTTTGAGTAAGAATTAACAAAGCAGACCATTCGTAAAGGTAAACATTATGCATTTGGTCTGCAAATGTTAGGTCACACAGTCTTAATATTATGGATGGCATCCTCTGAAGACCCCCAAACTAGTGCGTGCGGGTGAATAAAAAATCCGGCCAAATATAAAAAATGCTACTAAACCTAAGGAATACAAAGCTAGTATTGTGAATTAATGGCAGCACATAGAGCTGATTAAAACAGTTATACGTTACAGCTTATGTACTGACTACGATGATTTCTTTTTTTACTTTAGCCGGCTGTCTACGACTACAAAGACTAAAAAGGCCTGATTACGCCTTACGAAAGGGGATTAACTTCCAGGCATCAAAACACTTCACCAGTTTCCCAACCCCAGAATGCAATGCGAAAATATGGGGGTAACCCTTGTTTGCATAGGACTGGAAGGCATCGGAATGATCCTTTTTACGTTAAACAGCTTGTTTTTCACTGTGTTTTGAGGTGTTGGGGCATTTCATGCTCAACATTAATTAAATTAGTATGGGCCGAATCTGAAAACAAATAGAGAATGAAGTTTTAGTGTTCTTTTCAACATGGAACATGTGGTTTGTAACGTTACAGCATCAGTATAGCGTTACCACTATAAGGTTACAAACCACATATTCCAAAAAATTCATTCTCTTTTCGTTTTCAGATTCAAGTAATTTAATTAACGTTGAGCATAAAATGCAGTGAAAAGCAAGCTGTTTAAATTTCACGTCAACAGGATCATTCCGATGCCTTCCAGTTATATGCAAATGAGGGTTACCCCCTATTTTCTCATTGCATTCTGGGGATGGGAAACTGGTGACTAGGGTCGACGCACGCCTGGATAGGGGCGATTTTCTATCGCTCTACCCTGACAGAAACACTTCAAACATTTTTTCTATCACATAGACCTTCCTGTCATCAGCGAAATGATCTCTCAGGAGCAGCTCAACAACATCGCCTCCCTCTCCGGCTGCGCACGCTCCGTGACTCGGGTCAACTGTCCCTCCGACTGCTTCTCCAGCAAGTACCGCACCATCGACGGGAGCTGCAATAACAGGGAAAATCCGCTGTGGGGCTCTTCACTCACACCCTTCCACCGTTTCCTGCCGCCGATCTACGAGAACCAGTGGAACGAGCCAGTGGGCTGGAACAAGACTCGGGAGTACAACGGGTTCACCCTGCCCAGCGTCCGCCATGTTTCCAACCAGGTAGGTCTGAATAACTACCAACTTTATCAGATTTCCATTCTTCTTCCAATTCTAGTCTTCCTCGAGTTCACGTACATGTACGGTACTCAGTGCAATACAGTACAGGTACTTCACAATGCCAGGATTATCTTTGAGCTGAGGAAGAAAGGGCAGCTTTCTTTTCCCAATGTTTCTAAAGAATCGTCGGCATTCGTTGGCGATGTGGCTTGACAATAACAATAATTCAAACGGCAATTTATATTGCAGCAATCACATGCCGAGCTATGAAATAGTGATGAAAAGTACTGCAAGAAATATACTACATTTTGTTTCTGATGATTATTGGTTAAATCTATTTCAGTATAGAATAACAGGCTTTTTCTAAAATTACACTATTGTCGATATGCAATTGTTTACTTACGCCAAAAAGCAGTTACTCAAGCAACTGGATATGATTTTGGAAACGGTCAGACGTTTCAGCTAGTATCCACTAGCTTTCGGCAGTGACTGAGAGACCAGAGGGGAATTGCAGGTTTAGGGGAAAAAAGAGAGAGATAGAAAATCGCCCCTATCCAGGCGTGCATTTGTCCTCTGGTCTCTTAGAGTCACTGATCATGACGAAAGCTAGTGGATACTAGCTGAAACATCTGGCCGTTTCCAAAATCATATCCAGTTGCTTGAGTAACTGCTTTTTGGCGTATGTATTACCTGGATGTGTAACCTTCATCGACGCATTGTTTACTTAGCTCATGACCACGGCAACAAACGTGGAGGATCCTGACTACACCCACATGCTGACTCAGTGGGGACAGTTCCTGGACCACGATATCGATCTCACCGCTACTGCTGTAGGGCGCACCATGTTCAAACCAGGGTCGGTTAAATCCATGTTACAGACGGCCAGCACAGTAGAATTCAGGCTCTACCGATTCTCCCTCTCTCTGTCTCTCTCTGTCTTTCTCTGTCTCTGTCTCTCTCTGTCTGTCTCTCCTCTCACTCTCTCTCTCTTTCTCTCTCTCTCTCACCTCTCCCCCATCTCTCTCTCCCTCTCTCTGTCTGTCTGTCTCTCTCATCTCTCTGTCTCATCTCTCCCCCCTCTCTCTCTGTCTCTCTCCCCCCCCCTCTCTCTCTGTATCTCTCTCTATCTCATCTCTATCTCATCTCTCCCCCTCTCTCTGTCTCTCTCTCTTATCTCTTTCCCTCTTTTCCCCTGTGGTCTAAATCTACAAAACGTTCTGCATCTTCATTCAGTCTTTCTCCATCTTATTACACTGTATCTCCTGTCTCACGAGCTCGATCCCTTAGCTCTTGGAGTTTCTTTTCTGCTGTGGGAGGGCCTACATAGCCCTGCGTGCTTCATGTCTCCCTTCGGCATGTTGAGCAGATTGACAGAGTGCCTTCCTCTAGCTGCGTGTCCTAGGCCTGTATCTGCTGGAGCCCAGGATTGAGAACTCCGGGGCTTTTTGTCCAGGTGTATCTTATGGCATTGTAAGAATATGTCCAAACATTGACTTCCCGAGTTGTTTAGCTTTTGCGACACGACAGAGGTGTCGCAGATTTTGTCATTTGTCACCATGCTTTTTGACCATTGAGCTGTGATGGCACGCAAGTTTTTTTGGTGGCAGCTATAGTTGCCTTTGGTGCTGCCCAGCTGCTGCAGTTGCTGCTGCACATTATGGTGGACATGTACACAGCAATCATTGTACAGTTGTAGATTCTCGACCCACTAGTTATGGGTTCACCACACCACGAAGTGGTGGTGAACCCATATTGCTTTTTCTGATGTTTCTTCTCCCCCTTCTCCTCCTTCTCCTTCTCCTGCCATTTTTAAATGGATTCAGCTTCTTCATTTTAGGGCCCAAGGTCCTGAAATTTGGTATGGAGGTACAGTGGGCAAATACCCCTAGGCGTTTTTTAAATTATTGTGATACAGGCTTTTAGAATGGTTTTATTTGAGTTTTTTGGCTGTGTTATAGCAAATGTATTACTGTGTTAGTGTGCCTTGTTTACCACGTTTGGGCATGATTCATCACAATGGAATGCAGGGCAACAACCAATAGGCATGCAGCTTTCCTCTATTCTTCTTGCTGATTGGCTGTTGGGATTTAACTTGATTAACACCTGCACAGAGCATTTCCACCTGCACAGAGCATTTCTTGCTGATTGGCTGTTGGGATTTAACTTGATTAACACCTGCACAGAGCATTTCCATACTGACAGTATGTCTGTATTCAAGTGTTTTGGTAGGTATTTCAAGCTTTCCTGCTCCAGCATTGGAATTCGGGGCATGGTACGTTTTTTTTTATTTTGAAAATCAACAGTTTGCATTATGCAATTAAAAATCCTAACCAATAAAGTAGGGAATAGCTATCCAACTGTTGTTTTAGTTGTATTTTACTTCATATTATAGTTATATCAATGTAAATCATTGTTTTCCCTTGTGTTTCTCATTCTTTCCCTGCCATGTCGTAAAATGTGGTGAACCCATCGCTGTATTTGCTCCAAAGCAAATATTGGCCTTTCTAGTTCTTATTTTCTTATGTTGAGAAATATTTTCTTGCCAGGGGGATTTTCAAGAAAATTCAAGAAACATTCTTCAAAGATTTTGTATGTTTATTCTTCTTCTATGAATTTTATTCTTTTTTTTCATAAGAAAAAAATATTTCTACTATCATGCTCACCAACAACAATGTTAAGAATTGTTAGAATTTTAAGAAAGTTTACGGTATTTTTTCTGCTACAAGAAATCTTTTTCTCTGTACAGAATGGTTTTCTTGCTTCAAGAACAGTTAGCTCTTAGTTCAAGAAATATTTTCTTGCTGACAGAATCGTTTTCTTGCTAGAAAAACAAGAAAAAGCATGTTTGTTAGTGTTGTTATAACGCCCCACGACTGTTCCTTCCAGGATGAACGTGACGTCGTGTTCAGAGACATGTGAGAACATCATGCCGTGTTTCCCCATCCCCATTCCTGACGGAGACCCCCGCATAGACAACGTTCTGGATAAGGTTCAAGATTTCATTTGATTCAGTTTTAACATGGGCCTGTAATGCCTGTATACATGTAAAAAAATATTAATGATCTCGTGTAAAAACAATTACAATAGAGAAGTAACATTTGCAAATCAAATGCATAATGTTTACCTTCGGACAAGGTTTGCTCTGTTAATTCTTACTCAAATACATACATGTACGACTAGTATATGGTGACAGGAGCAGAGCAGACCATGAAATTGCAACATTATGTAACCCAACACCAGTCACCATGGTGACAGACGTCAACAAATCATGCCATTGGTCAGGTCATAGGTCACTGTTTGGTGAAAAAGAAGAGGAAGAAACGGAGCAAAAACAATATGTTTTCCTTCGGTAAACATAATTACCTAGAACATGTAGGGAAATATTCAACGTACATCTATCGACCTAGGCCAATATATCTATTCACCTGAATGTTCACCCGACTCCAGGTCAGTCGGTACCCTTTCCCAGGGTAATGAGACCGTTCATGCAGTTACGACAGTATTGACAGCTTTATAGTGCTTTACATAACAATGTAACACTCCATACTATAGTATCATGTATTGAAGAATGCTGTTAAATTAGTTACACTAGTTTGATTAGACTATAGTTGCTGATAATCCATCATTTTTGCAATACATTGTACCTGTTGTCGTTGTGCAATAAACTTTGACTTGACTTGATTATGATCGATTATCAGAGTCTACCCAAGTGACAGCTACGTAACCTAAGACCAAGGCACATGGTTTTCATAGTAAAACATGGAACTTTATTCCAACACACAGTGGTTTACAGAGAGATCAAATTTTCAGCGACCACTGTCGTCTTCATCAGGATAATTAATGACCAATCACTTCACAACGTGATCTCGCGAGAGTTACGGTTTACAAACACGTGACCTTATTCACACTAGACTTTACTGATACGTGACGCAAGCAATTGATCAAAAGTGAGAGGGAGTTTATATCGTCCACCATCTCTATTAAGTGAAGGCTGAAGTGCTCTGATATATATGGCCTCCTTAATGCCTCTTAAAAAGTAGTCCTGTTCATTGTCCAGTATTCTAACTTTGTCCAGAGAGACGGTATGGCCCAGTGATTCGATGTTTTTCCTTCAGGCCTGCATGCCGTTCACCCGCTCCAGCGCCGTGTGCGGGACAGGAGAGACGTCCTCCCTCTACAACACGTCCGTCATCCCCCGAGAACAGATCAACCAGATCACCAGCTTCATCGACGCCTCACAAGTCTACGGCTCGACCTTCGGGGTTGCCCAGTCGTGAGTTTCAAATCTAACTTTCCCCAGCCATAATGGAATGGCCAAGTGGGTAGACTGATCGCCTTGCATTCTGTAGGTCTTGAGTTCGATCCCCGACCGAGCCATACCAACGGCTTTAAAATTTGATATGGGTAAAAATGAGTATGGGAGTTGAGCCCACACCACTACGAGACAGTGTATTAGCCCCCTGCTGTAGTGCTTGCACTGCTGTGTCGCCCAGGGCAATTGAAACGGAGATGGGGCCGATGTACTTAATGCGGGAAGGAACTCGCCATAGTATCCAACGCACACGCGTAGGCTCACTGATTCTGCAGATCTGCGAAAACTGTCAAAAAGTACTCTTTCATGAAAACAAGAAGTTTACTGTCCTATCAAATGGCCTTTTTTTGCACATGCGAATTTTAAAGACAGCGCAAATGGAGTTCGTTATATGTACCTGGTAGCTATACAGGAACCTGGTAGCTATACAGGGATTTCCATTCATTGTGTGTGGAACCAGCATATGCATAAAAACGTTAAACGGCGCGCATTGAAAAATTGTCCAGCCTTCAGCGACATTCAGTACGTAGCCTCATGCATTATCTGTACGTATCTGTATCTGTATAGCCGGTAAAACCGTCTATCGGCGTATCACAGCGGCGCGGCGGCAGCTAGCTATATCACACCGAACGACTTGTTACACTCAATCTTTGCACATTTGATTGCAGGAGTTGTTTAAAGCTTTTTTAGTGATGATGTCCCAACTGTGCTTGGTGGCAACGAATTCCAGTCTACGATAGTTCTCAGAAAATACGAGTTTTTGAACATCTCAATTCTTGGTTGATAACTCTGATATTTGAAGGCATGACTGTTTGAAGTGTTTCTTTCTAGAGCGTACTGTTTCTTTCTAGAGCGTAGACGGACCGCTCTTCGCATTTTGCGTAGAGCGTATTCGCCGTTTTAATTCTGCGTAATGCGTTGTAGCAACTTGGAATTTATCGTAAAGCGTAATCGAGAGGTTTCCGAATTCAGCGTAGAGCGTTGTCGGGACCCCCCCCCCCCTGCAGGCCCACAAAGAGGTTTGAAAACCTGCCGGTTGATACCAGTTTGCTTTTTTGCATGCTTAGATTTCAGTCACCTAACCTGTCAATTTTTGGGAAGCATACATGTACTAGTAGTTACTCCTCATTTATCTGACAACTTTGTTATTTTGTCTTTCGACAGACTGCGAGACTTCAGTACAGATGACGGTCTGTTGCGCGTCCAGGAAGGAGCAGACATCAGCTCAGGAATGGACCTACTTCCTTACCAGAATGAGGAGACGACCTCCTGCCTTCAGGTCAGTGGGGAAAATCCGAGCATAAAACAAAAAAGGAAAAATCTCACAGAGAAGTCGACTCTGTGGGAACTCACTTCAAGTATGATTTCTCGTGAGTTACAGAGGTTACGCCGCTTCATGTGGCCGCACGGCATTCGGTAAACGGTCGACAAGAAAAACAACAACAAAAACAAACATGGCCGCCACGGCTATTTTCTTTCGGTATGTACACTTCACTTCATCGTCAATATTTACGACATAAACAAGGGTCGATAAGGCCAAATAAAGAAGGCCAGTTGTAGACAAGACATCTAGGAACACAAAACGAGGAGAATTTTTCTTATCGCCCCTGAAATTATTTCTGTTTCGTAAGTTTTGTCGGGCAAAACATCGTAGGCATGAACAGACATGCACGCCCTAGAGATATATTATATTCATGTCGTGCAAAATATCATTAGAAATATCACTGTATCATATCTAGACATTTTCAAAAATGTGTGTTTAATCCATTGCATGATACATACCTTGTGAATCCTGATTGTTAGTAGCGAAAAGGGCACAGAAGTTGGAGTCCTGTTACATCTGACCGACTTTTTTTCTAACTTTGCCCAAGCACGAATCTGGGATAGCGCGGTGTATTCTTGGATAGTTTGGAGGCTATTCGGAGAGTTTGTGCTGTATTCGATACGTTTTAATACTTGCGCGCATAATGGTACCTTATCGCATATTGTTAAAAAATATTCATTTTCACTTCAAAAAAATACTATAAGTAAGAGGACTCCAACCCGCACCTGTCCTCGCCTAATTAACCCAATACAAACGTCGGTTATTTAGGATCCCAATGGAGGAGACATCGTCCCGTGCTTCCTTGCCGGCGACGGTCGGAGTAACGAAGTCAACACGCTGATCGCATCACACACCATCTGGGTCCGCGAGCACAACCGACTAGCCCGGGAGCTGAAACGTATCAATCCGCACTGGAACGGGGAACAGATCTACCAGGAGGCCCGTAAGATCGTCGGCTCGGAGATGCAGCACATCACCTACACCGAGTACCTCCCCAAGATCCTTGGTCAGACAGGTAGAACACCATCTACAATGTACCATAGAGTTGCCATAATCGATACGTATTAATGATGGTCTCTCTCCTTCAGGAACCGGATTTCTGGCCCTGACTTTCGTTAGAAAGTTTGAAACTAAGGGCCGTCATCTTTTTTTTCGTCCTTGATATCCTACAGCTCGGATTATTTTTTTTTATTCTCAAACACATCCAAATACTTTTACCTTAAACCCATCGCCATATCCGTGTACCAGTTGCGGTTCCTCACCTAGCAAGTTCTGTGTAAGCTACAGCAGCCTTTCAGGTGCATGTAAGTTTGAAAGGACGAGTAGAAGTTGATACACATTGAGCCCGGAACATATAATGTTGTCTTTGAAAAACTCTTATGTGCCCCAAGTTTGTTTGTTATGACGCAAAACGTCAAAGTTTGTCATGTTTAAGGAAATGAAACTGTTTATCACTCATAACGCGCCCTTTAATTTTCCGACTCACCATTGCTTGCTGAAGTTATTCAGGGATTATAAACCAGTTCCTGGAGCGCCTATGGTGAAAGTGTAGAATCGACGTCAACGTCAAAAACAAACATCGTCACTGTGGCACGTCTTTCTGTATCCGATGGTGTAAGTGTAGAATCGACGTCAACGTCAATCGGCGTCAACTATAATGTAAGTGTAGAATCGACGTCAACGTCAATCTGCGTCAACTATAATGTAAGTGTAGAATCGACGTAAACGTCAACGTCAATCGGCGTCAACTATGGTGTAAGTGTAGAATCAACGTCAACGTCAAAAATAAACATCGTCACTGTGGCACGTCTTTCTGTATCCGATTCAGGGATGGACCAGATTGGAGAGTACGCCGGGTACGACCCAGACGTGAACCCCTCGACCCGGAACGAGTTCGCCACTGCCGCCTTCAGGTTCGGCCACGCCGCCATCGCCGGAACGGTCAGGCGGTTTGATGAGGTAAGACTAAATTCACCTTTTTTTATTCATCAAGACATCAAAACATAACAAGGACAGTGTGGCGCTGCACTCAAGCTTATAACTTATATTAACAGCACCATACAACAAGAAAGTACAATTAACATTGTATTTGAAAATACACAAAGTTGACATATCTGTGCGCCGTAGTCCCGCCACCCCAAGACATTAAAAATGCTGACCGACAAACTCCGACCTATACCATAATTTCAGGCAGAATTCATCCATGCAAAGTCTTAGAGAGATTGTTTACGTTAGGTTGATATTATTCCCGTTTTGTTTCATTAGTATAATACGTTGATAGTGTCATTGATTCCAGTTTTGCTATTTTACTACAATAGGACACTGCCTGGCACTACATGGTACAACAAGTGCTCGAGAGCTTTCTGCATGTATATATTATACATGTATGCTGCTATCATGAATAATGATGACTAAAGTTTATATATGAAAAAAGAGACACAAAATGCAAACCGTTTTAGTTCGAATCATGAAAAGAATGACTTATGTTAAGTGGCAAGCTTTTCCGAAAAAAGTCTGTAGCACCCACGTTCTCATTCACATGAGTATCTAATAATTTCCAATTCTTCAAACGTTTATCTGTCTACTGTAAGGCAGAAGGTAGACATGCCAAAATAAATACGGTATTTCAGCATTGCTACTTATGTTAGGCCACAAGGACTTAATTTTATGGATGGCGTCCTCTAAAGACCCCCAAACTAGTGCGCTTGGGCGAATAAAAAAAATTCCAGCCAAAAATAAAAACGCCGAAATACACATCTGGTGTTGTGAATGTATATGTGCGGCAGTACATAGCGACGTATACGACAGGCCGGCACATGCTGGCTTTTTGTGGAATTTATGAATCGGCATTGTACGTATGTACTGAGTTCTTGAGTCGTGGAGCTTTATGGTCATCCATAAAATTAAGTCGGTGTGGCCTTATACAATTTTGTTCTCGTGTCTGTAGAATTATGAGGAGGACCTGCAGATCGGGAATGTCGCCCTCCACGAGACCTTCTTCTCTCCGTGGCGCATCGTGAAGGAGAGTGGTGTAGACCCGGTGGTCCGGGGGCTCATGGGAGGGTTCGCCAAGCTGGTCACTCCTACAAATGTAAGGTTGTGTCTTCAACACATAGTTTCATTCCCGTATACGTTAGAATCCAACACAGTCACCCTCCGCACGATCTTGTTCTCCTGATCGTGTGACTGCCACAGGGAGACAGCTCAGGAACAGCAACATGTTTACTTTGCCTAAAGCTAGGGCACTACGCTTGAAAAAGCCTTTTTTTACATTGTGCAGTAAGACTCTACAATGACAGTATTAATATTTGAAAACCCATGTCTGCTATTTCCTGCTGTAGATTGAATGGTGTTTATACACATTTGTATGTAGTGTGTTTCTGTGTACTTGTCCTTTTGTTTTTTTAACCAATTGTAAAAATAGATCAAGGTGCATTAGCATTTCCTGCTTTTGTACGATTTTGTTTGACTGAATAAATTGAATGAAATGGCCGTAGTGATGGTACGTACCCATAGATGATACATAGTCACCCAACTAGCCCAAAACAGAGGTCGCAAGTCTCTCATTTTCTTTACAGTTTACACAGGTAGATTATGATAATGATTACATACAAATTTTATACTTCAACTACCGGGTACATGCAGTGCAATAGGGCATGCAGTATCCACAGTTTGCATTTGCATAGTCATCATACATGGCATGTTCTTTTGCGCGATCTTTCCGGGCAACTCTGAGCAGGTTGTACTTGCTTGATGTTTTATATAATTTAGTACTTTTATACATGTGATCTATTTAATCTGTAGCAGTCGGAACATCAACAGATACCAATTATGCAAATGGAATAATTGGCATAATCAATGTGAACATTCTGTGACTCCTTATTGGTGAATCATGGGAATTTTATACCTTGTGACATTAAATTACTTATAGGTTAAGATAAATCATGTTAATGTGGGGGTCATTTGCATTATTAATGAGGACATGTTGAAATGAAATATGACAAAGGAGAGGAATTACACACGAAAAATATTGTAATTTGAATTTAGAAAACCATAAATTAAACTTGATTATGTTAATTACGACCTTATTTCCATAGTCAACGAGACAAATAAAAAAACATATAAAGCTCATATATTTCATGGAGGTATGAGATCTCCGAATTCTTGTTACAGTCTGTTTTGCCGTTGCTGCTTTATTAGGTAATGCATGAGGAGCTCTCCCAGAACCTCTTCGCCTTGATGAACCAGATAGCGCTGGATCTGGCCTCCCTCAACACCCAGCGCGGCCGTGACCACGGTCTGCCCTTCTACAACGACTGGAGAGTCTTCTGCAACCTCACCCGGGCAGGTGAGACACATGTGTGGTAATATTAGGGGATGTTTACGTATCCATGTAATAGTTTGCTTCAAACGCAACCATTTGGTAGACTAGGAGAATTATACTAATGCACTGCGCAGAAGTTGCCAAGGGCCCGCCCTAGGGCAAGATGGGGAGACCAGTTCTTCCCCACACTTTGGGAGCTGGGTGACAAAGACGACTGGAGGGTCTGTGACGGTGACAGATCAACGTAACGGGACCTGTGCATGACCGTGGC
>NW_017803883.1:101738-113349 GCF_001625305.1 Branchiostoma belcheri
GCCCCCCCCCCCAGAACTCGCTAACGGTATGTCGTATGGCTACCAAATTAGAGGATGGTGTACTAGTTAAAATTTATCATATCTATAATTTTTTTGTCATTATGACGTAATATGACGTCATTATGACGTCATTAATGTGATTTTATTGGCCAAAACCGTCTAGATAGGCTATTCCCTGAAAACTAAATGGTATACAACATAACTTTACCAAAAGTGTTTATGACAGAATATTAGAGTGTACTAAGTCTTATGTTGCCCATGGCAACACCGGTGACGTCATAAAATGACGTCATACATATTTAAGATATCCGCCATCTTGGATCATCAATGTTGAATTTTCAAAAATAGTTTTCGTGATAAAGCCTAAAATACATTGTAAACATACCAAAGACCTTCATTTAAACCTTTTTTGGAAAAAGAAATGGAAGTATTGATGAAATTTTAAGGAAAATAACTTGTATATACCTGTTCTAATGATATGGTCCGCCATCTTGGATGTTGGCCAATGACGTCATCAAATTAGCATAAATTATGCATATTTAATGATAAAATTTACATAAATTCATATGGGATGTTATTAATATTAGAAACCATGAGTAACTTGACATAAAACCCATAAAATTCTATTGTTGAAACAAAAATTACTAAATTTAGCAAATAATGCCTGTCAGAAACCCGTTGCCATGGCAACACAAAAAATTACTATCTTATTCCAATGATAGAGAATTATTGCCAACAATATTTTAGGAAAAGTCACCAAGTTTGGTCGTTCTAGCCCTAGCCATTCAGACGCTATGTGACATCAAAGTTGGCGCGGGCACTTTTAGCCCCCCCCCCGGTCTAGATAGGGTTAACAGGGCCTAATAAGCACTTAATAACAGTGTAGACGGGAAGAAATTTCACGAAAAAAAGTAGAATTGTGATTTGAGATGTTCTTGGGGGGAATGGGCCGTTCCTGACTGTCCATCACAATTATGACTTCAACCAATGATGACACGACAGTTAGTGGTTTGACCAATGAGAGCGTGGTCACACGTCGTACAAATACCTGCATTTTTCTGCTTTCACCGAAGTAGGGGGGGGGGCTATAGGAAAGGTCCATTTTTTGTTACTGGCCCCTTGAATTGTTCAAACTAAATAATTTCTCTAATCCTGATAATATCATCCCCTTTTTATTAGGTTCTGGTACCAGTGCGATGGTGTCTTCAGCCCGACACAGCGTACCGAGATCAGTCGCGTGACCCTAGCCCGAGTCATCTGCGACAACACCGGCATCACCCGGCTGCCGCCTGACGTGTTCCGGCGCACTGCCGTGGCCGACATGGTGGCGTGTCAGGACATCCCCGGCATCAACCTCCAGCTCTGGGACGAGTTACCTAAAGGTACGCCAATGAAGATTTCAAGATTCAAGATCACTTTTTTGAACATTGCAGTGGGTCCACAATTTAAAAACAATTCACTATATACAAACAGTTTTTACATAATAAAATGCATTGACAATTTAAAAAGACGTGGTTAAAATGGTAATGGTTAAAAAGACGCTGCACATCTAAGGGATATACATTGTAGTCAATATTATTATTCATCGGATCGAATAAAAAGGTTAACGTCTGATGTGTTATGTTATCAAGGATTGTTGAGTAGACTACACATGTACGGTACAGGCGAGTTTCTGTATCTGTTGGTTCTTGTTATGGGGTTGGACAGTTTGTAACTGTTTCTAGTTACTCGACCAGTGATCTGTAGTCTAGTGGGTGGTAGCTAGTCTCTGACTTCGCGAACGTTAGACATCCAGGTAATGAGATACACAAGAAAACTGGTACCTAAAGGTAATGAAGGTTATTATCCAGGTAACGGGATACACACAAGAAAGCTGGTACCTAAAGGTACGTCAATGAAGATTGGACATCCAGGTAACGAGATACACAAGAAAACTGGTACCTAAAGGTAATGAAGGTTATTATCCAGGTAACGGGATACACACAAGAAAGCTGGTACCTAAAGGTACGTCAATGAAGGCTAGGCATCCAGGTAATGAGATACACAACAAAACTGTGTACATATCAATTCATAGAGTTTGTATACATACCTGTTCAACTACAGATTCCGTTAGTCGAAAAGTAGTAGATGCTCCATGAGCAGTGGATCATAGGTTGCAGAAAGTCTGTGGCGCCCCCCGTCTCTGTTGAGACTTTCTGCAACCTATGATCCACTGCGCACGGAGTCACGTGTGTTATCTGCGTGACGTCACGGAAGAGGTGGATTATTTATTCCTTGTCAAAGACTGGAGTTGTACAGTCGAAAATTTGGGCGACTCCAATTTCTTGTGTTCGAAATTACAGTTTAAACTTGCTTCATAATGATTTCTACCAACACAGATGAACTTTCAAGATATGTGCCGTCTTGTTTATCTATCTCCAGCTTGCCCCGACCTGTACCCTGGCCTTCGTCCTGCCCTAAACTTCGGCATCTACCAGAACCAATGCTTCTGGTACTCCGCGAAGACCACCTTGCGACTGAGCTACACGGAAGCTCGGGTGAAGTGCGAGGCGAATGGCGGCACGTTGGCCATGATAAAAGACGCCGGTGTGCAGACATTTATCTTCAACCTTCTGAAGGGTGAAAATCAAAAGTAAATATATATTTTTTTCATTTTCAGATGTTGCTAATTTGATTATATGGTTGACTTATCCGTCCGCACATGAATTTTCGTCTGTTTAAAAAAGTTTTCAACCACACTGTAAATTGTACAAAGCTGCTGCCAGAAAACATTGGAAAGTGACACTATTGTTGTAGAATGCCAAAATCAATTCTAGAGGAAAAGATTCCCCATACAATACCCTGTGTGTTAAGTCATTTGCTCAACCTTCATGACTCAATTCAGATCTCATAATAAAGGTAAATTTCGAGGGTTCCCAGAGGATGTCTTCCGTATAATCAATCAAATTAACATGGCCTTACTGTAGAAGCATAAACTATGGTGACACAATAAAGTTATATTGTACATAATCCATACATATCCTATTCAGACCCACTTTGCACTGTGATGATATTGCTCTTTCTTTCTTCCTCTTTGTTAGTCGTAACGGTTATATTTGTAGATCCATGTTCACTGGGGACCATAGCCAGACTGCCTCTGTTATTACATGTACCTATGTATTATATATCCCCTTTAGACTCCGACTAGTATCTCTTTGGTTCATTGTATAAAAATGAGCTTTAAAACAAAGCATTTGCTATTGCAAACCTGATTGCATTTCCATCTTTACCGAAGGAAAATATATTGCTTTTGCTACGTTTCCTCTTGTTCTTCAAACCAAAAGGTCAATTACCTGAACCAGATTGTCTGTTACCATGGAAACTAGTGTTGGGTAACATCATGTTGCAATGTTATAGCAGGAGGGATTTAGACTCCTGTCTGACCATATATATGAATGTGTTTGAGTAAAAATTAACAAATCAGATCATATGCGAAGGTAAACATTTATGTATTTTCTTTGCAAATGTTACCTTTTTAGTTTTTGTTGTGTATTCGTATTCACTTCCTTATTTTAGAAATTACTGGATTGGCCTGGATGACCTGGACGAGGAGGGTGAGTTCTTGTGGAATGACAGGAGCCCGCTGGGAAGCTACAGTAAGCTCCAGGCCAACGCAAATAAAAATCGCAAGGACTGCGTGGCCCTGTGGAGGACCAACTCGGCGAGTCGTTGGTACCACACGCGCTGCGGTGTGAGGCTGCCGTACATCTGCCAACTGGGTGAGCAAGACTTTTGTTACAACAAATTCTTCCTGTGGGGTCGTGTGGCCTAACGACAAAGTACTCGACTCGGATCCAAGAGGTCCCGGGTTCCAGTCCTGACATGCCATCCGGGGAAAGCATTTTACTCAACTTGAGTGAAAATGAGTATTGTCCTGTCATGTATTTATCCTCTGCGTTGGTGGCGGCATAGGTTTATATAACTTTAGTGTGCCATCACCATGTCTAGTCATGAAACGTTGAAATAAAAAAAAAATATTCAACTGACGAGGCTAAAAAACTAAACGAGGCTTTGCCATTTCCAAGTCATTCAATATGGCAAGCTATATTGTCATGTCCATTTTATGAATATTTCACTAGGCAACTAGATCTTTACTGCCCAGATAGATTTTCTGGTAATATCTACTTCGAATCATTTTTTTATTCGAGCTCACTTACCACTATGCTAGCATTTTGCATAAATTATGCAAATAAGGTCTCATTTGATAATTTGTATCTATGTTATTGCTTAGGTGCGCATATCAGACCTCAACTCATTGATGCAATTTCCTCATTAATTATGCACATTATTTCCTGATTTGCATAAATGTCAATACAAACATGTCAAGCATGAGATAATTTTGTAATGTCGATGTTTTCAGCTAAAATAGTTCATAGCGAGCTAATAAAAACATAATGGGCACACAATGTCGTTTTGTCGTGTTGTTACTAATCAATGTATCGTGGACGCTTTTTTCTAGGAACCTGTGACGTCCAATTGCACGATGACACAACAACTCCAGGTAGGGCCATGGCCAAAACTCCCCTTCGTCCATTCTACATCTCGTAGTTTTCACATGCATGTATGGTACACATTTTGACAGTGGTTCTATATTTGAAAATTCTTCCTCCGAACTTTGAAAAATATTAGGCCGAAATACTACAGTAATGGATTCACGAACGGTTCACGAATTTGTTATCAATGACACGTATCAAAATTGAACTTATTAATTACTAGCTCTTAAAACGCTTTATTTGTAACTCGAATACTTTACTGGTACTTCAACTTTAGGCAGGATATCCAAGATAAACACGACCTGTCTACAACATGGAAGAGCCATACTTGCCCCTTGAAGTGAATGTAAGGCCACACCAAGTAAATTTTATGGATGACGTCCTTTGGAGACCCTAAATCTAATGCGAGAGGGCGAAAAAAAAAACAAGAAGGGCCCTAAAAACAAGATGCCTACATTAGAAATATACTAAGAGACGACAAATGTTAGGGCACAAATTGAATGAGGTGACACAGTGTAACAAGTAAGAAGTCTTTTATTCATCATCAAAACAACAATAAATCAGGTGGAACAGCAGTTGACGCCCTGTGCTTTGGGGAGATAGATGGAGCGGTCAGCAAGTTTCTTCAAATGTGGCAGCATATACCAAACTGAATTCCTAAAGGAAGTCATGATTTCCTTGCTTGATGCTTCTTAAGCTTTGGTCCGTACAAACCTATTTGCGGCACTGTCGTGACTCTTTGGTCATAGTTACAGGAAGCGGAATTTCTTGGGTTTTTTTCTAGGAACAGGCCAAAATCAATGCGCGCGCGGACGTCATCCATAAAATTTACTTGGTGTGGCCTAACTAATATAAGGCCACAGTAAGTAATTTTTATGGATGACATCGGTGCGCGCATTAAGTTTCAAATGATTTTGGGAACAAAACAAATTTTATTGCCCTCTGACAGTGGTCAACATGCCGAAAATGGGCAAAGATCTCTGTTGCCATGCCGGAAGGTGGATGGCAGGTAACTATGAAGAGAGGAGACAAGAAAAAGCTTTGATTCAATGTTTTGGTTTTTTTTTTTACTTTCATGCAGTGATATGTGATGCTGTCTGTGTATATGTGACGTTCCTACTGAATCAAAACCATTTGTACAATGATTGAGTCAAATTTTGAACATGTAGAAACCTTGTTTTTTTCTGCCCGCTTGGTTTTTTTCGCCCGCTCGCATTAGATTTGTAGTCTGCAGAGGATGTCATCCATAATATTTATTTGCTGTGGCTTAAGGTCGTATTATTGTACAGTAGCTACGAGGTAACTTTACCTCTTGAATAACCCTAGTTATTTGTACATGATCTTGCTTATGGAAATAGTCTGATAGAATGATTTTTGTACAATCTAATTGAATAACCAATGCACATTGGTCAGTCACTGACGAAAGCTAGTGGATACTAGCTATAACGTCTGACCGTTTCCAAAATCATATCCGGTTGCTTGAGTAACTGCTTTTTGGCGTAACCAATGCACGAATTTCTAGTTACAGATAATGTTGAAGATGTCTGCCGAACTGATCAGGACTTCTCATTGGACGATCGAGTCAAAATCACAGGTCAGCTGATGAGTTTTGTTATCTTGAGTCGTAAAATTTGTTTGGCACCCTGACAGCTTCTGATGAATGAATGTAACGATCAGATAATGTGTAGCTTGTTAGCTTGAGTAAGAAGTCCACACTCAGGGCAATTACATGTCGTATCTCTCCCCCGTCTCTGTGTATGAAATCTAAGGAAATTTGTACCTCACAATGGACAAGAAAATATTTTGAAGGGACGTCCCTCGGATAGGACGTTAAAGGAGGTCCCGTTTGGGGCATGCCGGCACACCCCACGCACGTTAAAGAACCCACCACACCTTTCAAAAAAGAGTAGGGGCATACCCCGGTGTGCGATGGTCGAAATACTTATCTGATTATTCACTATGGACTCCAGGGAGAGTAGTGTGAAATTCACACTAATGGAGATCCTAAACAAACAGGCAAACAAACATTTGTGTCTGAGAAGTGCTCTGTCACTCTTTTGCAGATATCCCACGTTTGCACTTTACCGGTAAGTTTCTTGCCGACACGTCAACGTTCAACAACGACCCGGGAAATTTCAACATCACGACATTCAAACCTGAGAAGGACCCTAGTTGGAATGCACGAGGAAGCGGCGCCTTTAGGCTGTTCGAGTGCGCCGTTACTCGAGTCTGCCTTTCAAATGGAACATGTGATGGTAGTGATCCAATTGTTGGCCAGCCAATCATAGGTGAGTTCATCTTCAGCACATCCGTCTTCCATCTGCTGTTTTGTTGTTGTATTAGCTTGTAGATTCGGGTCTTTTAACCCTGCTAACAATGCTAAAAGCAGGTAAGTGCTATGTCATGCAAACTTTTAGGCCTTTAGAATTCAGCAACAATTTTAGTGTACCCTATGCTGGTAGGATGACTTACAAATCAACATTAAAAAGGTATCCAGTTCTTATGAAATGACCTAAAAACAACTAAAAAGGCACTAATAAACAGCTGATATCAAACAACAGTGTAAAACATGGTGGAATATCAATCTACTAGTAGCTTGCAGTATATTCTTGCCTATACGAGCAACTGATCAGAATACAATGATCATGAAAATGCTATTTGTTGGCACTGGAATCTTTGATACCTTCTTTGAAAATGTGGCCATTTTTGTTGAATATACCATCTCTAGACATTTTGAGGTTATAGACTGTTGTTGTAACCGGTCAAAGTATACAAAGCCAAGATTGAACGCCATCCAGGCCACACATTTTCGGTTCCATATGTCCTGCAGGATCTGACAGCACTGTAGCAGGCAAGATGGTTGACCTCGATCCATACCAGCAATATCAGTCACAGCTTTGGGGACTTGCTGTCGGAGTCAACGGAACATTTCAAGGTGACTTCGTGCACAGGTCCTTTAATGGACTGAGGCTAGCAGCATGTAGTCAGTGCAAAGGCGACAGAAAGTTCTCGGCTTACTACCTTTCTAGGCTTGTAAATGTAAACTGGATCAATGGACAGGACTCGAAAAACTCTACGTTTCTCAAGGAGGTGATGGCATTGCGATGCAAGGCAGGATTTCAATTGTATGTAAAACTTAATGTGCGACTTATGGTGACAAACCAGTCCTCTCCTAACTTCCCTTTCGGAACAGTATTCGGTACCATATTTGCCGCCGTTGTAGAACCACCTGTTCCTCAGGGCCCGTACAAGAGGATGCTGTGGGGCACAACAAGTGGGAAACTCTATGATGCCCCTTTTTACGTTGATAGACACAGGAAGAAAGTTGTCGTGGACTTCGCTAACAGCGTAGATACCGACCCTGATGGAAATGTCATCAACATAACTGGACGCCTATACCTAATCCAGTGCAACAACCACATCCAGTGTAGTAGCTGTGAGACGTTGGGGTCAACCAGGCTGACTATAGGAGAAATCATCTACGGTGCGCAAAGCTGGTTACATCAAACTGCGGGTGTGATGGAGTTTTCACTGAAAGACAGAGTGGCAGAAGATGTTCTTTTCACTCCTTTGGCAGTCATGGAGCAAGTCAACGGTACTACCTGCCAAGTCTTGTTGCAAGAGAGACTGGACGGGATGTTCGTCAGTTCGTTTGACGAGCCCGTATTTCGGAAACAGCCGGGAGAAAACTGGTCATTGACACTTCGTGCATTTCAGTTTGGTCACCCAATGGCAGGAGTTCATCTCCAACCGTACCTTTACACGGGGTCTCCTTATAAGGGCACAGGAGTTCCAGAAGACGCTGTAAATGTCACCTCTGCCACCACGGACGCTAACGGCACCGCTCAAATCAACTTTGCTTCTCAAGATCCAGGAGAGCCGAGGGCAGATCAGCAACTGGACGGACAGATTTACGTTTTCTATGTCAATGTCTCGCTGGAACGCGGTAGTAATGACACCTTCCAGGCCATGGGCTTGATGATATCGGTTCATCTTTATTCTGACTATAAGCTTTTGGGAAGTCCTACATGGTACAAAGACATCTATCCAATCTTCCAGCAATATGCCAACCTCTATCCAGTCATGAAGCCCATAGTCGACCTCGCAAGCTATGAAGATGTTACATGGGAGCCTAACCATAGGATGCTGAAGTACGCTTTTGAGCTGCCTATAGAACATCCGAACCATATGCCGGTGACCCGAGATCTGTCGCCGAAGAAGAGAGAAATGATTCTCCTCTGGTTAGATGACACCGGCAACAATGAAGATCGCCTAGGAAAGGTGGACATCAGTTTAACTGAATTAAAAACTACATTACAGACAGCCATACGGTTGGAGCTGTCAACCATCCCGCCCTACCTTAGTGCTATTTTCTCCATAAAGGAAGGGTGCAATGAAGAGGTCCTTGCGTTGATCCTGGATATAGTTGTAGAGGAGATGCAGCACTTGACACTGGTGGCAAACGTCCTGAACGCAATCGGAGGAGCTCCCGTGCTGAACACGGAGAATGTAGCACCCTCCTACCCATCATCACTACCAGGAGGGGCAAATCCCGACCTCACAGTCACCCTAGGAAGGTGTTCTCTTGATCGCATTCGAAACGTGTTTCAAAAAATCGAAACGCCGGAGTGCAGCCTTTCAACTAGTCCAGTAACGGATATGTTTCATGACAGAAACCTGAACTCCGAAGGCGCCTTTAGCGACGAAGACGTGGAAGTCATGCATGGCAAATGCCAAGAAGCCAGTTCGCAAATAATGCCTCAGACCATCGGAGCGATTTACATCCATCAAATCCTGTGCCCCATGGTGCAACTGGAACGCCAAGCCAAGAAATCTGGGGCGACCATATTCGTTGGAAATTTTAGTAGACAACTAAAGAACAAGCAGTGGTATGGCAGCACTAGCGATATTCCATTTGCAGTAAGAGATATTAAAACTGCGATCAAGGCCATAGCATACATTGTGATGGAAGGCGAGGGAAGTGACCCTTGCGATCCCTTTGACCAATATGGCGAACTGTCCCATTATTTCAGGTTCGCGGAAATTGCGCACGGAAGGAAGCTGGTCAGAACGGATAACAACGCATGCTCAAGCCGCAAGAAATCAAAAACTGCCATTGACCAGTTAATTAGTGAGGAGATATCTAGTGACACGTGTTATCGCAAAACCCAGCCGACTATGTTTGACGACCACATAAAGTTTCACCCATGTAAAGAAGACACCAGGTGCAGCACAACCTTCCACTTCGTTGGTCCGACCATTCCGTTCTCTGAGTCTCATGTGTGGCCCACCGTTTCGGATCCAAGCAGTGCTATGTACCCATCTGATTCCAAGGCCCGAAAGTACTCCGACATCTTTAACAAAGTGTACACAGATCTCCTGAAATGCCTCCACGAGACGTTCAACGGACAGCCGGATCGAATTGGGGACTGCATGGGCATGATGAAGTCACTAAAAGTGTGGGCTGACAAGCTTGTGCGAACGCCGATCGACCCCGACGGAGATCCTAACATCGGTCCGAATGCAGCACCGACTTTCGAGCTGTGTAACAGTATCCCTTGCAAAGTTACAAATAATTAGAACATCCTTCAACCGGAATCTAAGCCTCTCAAGTTAAAAAGAATTAGAACATCCTTCAACCGGAATCTAAGCCTTAAGCCTTTCACGTAAAAAGAATTAGAACATCCTTCAACGGGAATCTAAGCCTTAAGCCTTTCACGTAAAAAGAATTAGAACATCCTTCAACCGGAATCTAAGCCTTAAGCCTTTCAAGTAAAAAGAATTAGAACATCCTTCAACCGGAATCTAAGCCTTAAGCCTTTCAAGTAAAAAGAATTAGAACATCCTTCAACCGGAATCTAAGCCTCTCAAGTTAAAAAGAATTAGAACATCCTTCAACCGGAATCTACGCCTTAAGCCTTTCAAGTAAAAAGAATTAGAACACCCTTCAACCGGAATCTACGCCTTAAGCCTTTCAAGTAAAAAGAATTAGAACACCCTTAAACCGGAACCTTAGCCTCTCAAAGATACAAACGGAACCAAGCAATTTCGTCAAACCATCAAGTAATGAGAAAAGAATTATATTCTAAGAATATTCAGAAATGAACCTACATCGGATAGTCTCTATTACATCATCAATTCAAATTTAACAGGAAAAGAAAGCAGGGGCATGTAGGAATGCCTAATCTCCAGTCAAAAGTATGCTGGAAGCAAATTTCATTGACTAGTATGCTGAGTCCATCAGGAGATGCTTAATATAGTAACATAGCTTATACAAAGGTGGTGTATAACTTTATCGATTTTATTAGTTGCAGGAGGAGGGGAGAAGCATGAAATGCTTATACAAGGCCCTCCTCCTCTAAACTACACAAAATTAAATATAATCAATAAATGAAAATAATACAATAGAAAGTGGAAATAATACAATAAGGATAATCAAATAATATACGGTATAAATTAATGGCAATGAAGTAAGGCAATGCATGTTATAAATACAGTGCAATAATGATAATGATAATAATCAGTATCAGTTGAAATAAGAAAAGACGCTATGAAACTATTACAGGGGGCTAGGTTGGTTTTTCAGAGCTTGTTTGAATGACGGAAAAGACAAGGTAGAAATCTTTAGGGCTGGTGGTTGTTCATTCCATAAGGTGACACATTTGTATCTGACTGACATTTGGGCAGGGGTCTTAGTTGGCAAAGTTCTTAGTAGGGGAATATGAAAATGGGAACGTTGGCGAGTTTAATAGTTGTGAGAATCTGTGAACGAAAATTAAGGATGTCATCAAAGGAATCAGAGAGATTATGGTTTATATATTGGGCTACGAAAAGTTTTTTGAATAGAGGTGAAGAGTGGGTGTAGAAACTAGAACCAGTGGCAATGCGTAGAATTTTTTTGTAGGATTAAAATAGGATGTAGAGAGGTTTAGAACTATGTACCCATGCATCTATTCCTAAATCGTCTTTTGAATAACTACATACACATGTATTAACAAAATTTTTTTTTGCAATTTGCTATTTCAGGCAACTGCTTTGTGCGATTTAGAGTATGCGCAAAAATGTTTTTTTTTGGGGGG
>NW_017803883.1:113369-117323 GCF_001625305.1 Branchiostoma belcheri
GGGGGGGGCACATGAAAATTCATGCAGGCGCGGATGTCATCCATATAATCAAATTAACATGTGGCCCAATATTGTCCCTTTTTGTAGAAATCACCAATGACATTATACTAGAAAGCGCAATTAAAGCATCCAATGCAGTTTTCAGTGCTTGGAAATCCGATTTTTCAAAGCCAATATTCTAGTCATTTATCTACATCCTGAGGTAAAACCACAATGTCCCAATGTATATTGACACTCATGGAGCAAAAATTCGTAAAATTCTGACGGAAAATGGTTAACAATTACTGTCAGGGCCTTGGCTGATTTTTACCACCCGGAAAATAAAGGACTCATCTTGGGGCTTCTTTCTGTAGTTCTAAATGCCCAAATTATAAATGCTGATTTAAATGCGCTCATGTGAAAAAAGAGTAAGCAGTATGTGTCAATATCACAAATAATGCCTTATTCAGAATATTTCCAGTTTTGCTGCCCTGCCTTTAAGTATTCACAAAAACGCCAGACCCAATGACAGACAGAAGATGTAACTAGTGATATTATTGTGATATTGGCATTACGATATTCAAAACAATTCCAAACTTTCCTTTCTTTCTACTCTGAACAAACACTATAAACAAGAAAACTACCTTTCAAACATAAAAGACTTGACGTACGTAGCGCAATCACAAAACTCAGAATGGCTGTCACAAACTAAGTATAGAAACCGGAAGATTCCATAAAATTCCCAATAACCAGAGGGTTTGTCCATTTTGTCCAGAGCTTATTGAGGACGAATATCACTTTCTCATTGTGTGTCCTAAATATATTGATGTACGCAATGCACCATACACTACACTATCAGATTCCTTCCCAGCATTCACCACAATGAACTTGGAAAGAAAATTTAAATACATATTGACTTGTGACAACCCCTACATGCTATACATAGGGATATATATTAAAGACTTTATGGATATTAGAAACTCCTCCAACAATTGTATAAGTTGAGACCTATCTCATACTAGCCACCCACTTTTGTAGTAGGTTAGCCTTATGAAAATGTAGTTGACATGTACTTACTTAAGTTAGTAGATGCCATACTTTGTACACTGTACAACTGTTGCGCAATAAAGTTATCTATTAAGTAGTTACATTGTTACAGCCTTGGTTACAGTATTAATTGTTACAACGTTTTTTCATTTCATTAACATATATCTTATTATTCTTCTGGGGACTGGAACAAACTGTTAGAGTGTTCTTTTCCAATTGAAACAAGAATTCGGAGATCTCATACCTCCATGAAATATATGAGTTTTTCTAAATGTTTTTACACAGTACACTACAGTACAGAACAAAATAACACAAGTTTTTGGTTTCAAACACACAGCAGCACCTTTGGCCTGGATATGGTCATGTAGGCTTTTCCCGAGGGAGAACCTCATTAATCAAACCGGGTAGGTGCTGCCTCCACCCCGCACATCTGTTTTCCCTGCCACCCCGCACATCTGTTTTCCCGGAAGTTCCAAGGTCAGCCACCAGGAGGCCCATATTTGACCTTGACCTTTGGCTTCCTAAGACCTACCAGCATACCAAATATCATCACAATCCATGGCGTTCTGAAGTTATGCTGATTACAATGTGCGGAAACACAAACACACACATACATACACACACACACACACAGATGCGCCAAAAACAATACCTCCATTTTTCATGGAGGTAAAAACGGAAGACTCAGTGCAAGTTGCCAGGTTTTTATTCCACGTATCCACTCTCTGGAACCCTAAGACAGACTGAACTCCTACCCCTCTGGAATGCTTTCTCTTACCTCGATATTCCATTCCGGGCTTAGCCGTTACTTATCAGGGGAGGGTACAGACCTACTGGCTTGCAATATTTTCTCTAGCATGTAACACAGAACTACATGTGTGATATGATAATGATAAACAACAATACACTGTGCTATAGATGAGGTTAAATATTATTTAGATGTTTTCCTTTTCAATCTTTAACATGCCCACTGCATTTTGTCCAGTCAGCTGCTCGCCTGTTCAAGCCCATGTGATTATGAATGACACATGGGTTTGCTCATCTCAAGTTAACATAGTACAAGTTACAGGTTCTTCAATAGCTCCATCAAATATCCATTTCATACAAATCTGCATGCTGACATAATTGATGTACAGTTGGAATTCCTGACTAAAGCTTTTCTGTGCGAAATCTATTCACATACAGGCACATCATGTGATCTCTATGTTTGAACTCCATATAGGTATACCTCCAAGATTGTCTCTAGATGGTCACCTGGGGCATGAAGAATTGGCACATAGTGTGTTCTTCCATTTTCTAGGTGCTTTAGTTTTAAAAGACTTTCAACTGCACATACAGACTTAACAGATCTAACATGTACTTGACAATATATATACTTGACAAAAGAAGGAATTTGTTAAAATAATGAAAACCAACACATTCTGTTTTTGGATTGGCTAACATTCAATGACGTCCTATAAGATAGAAGTGGCATTGGCCACAAGGTCAACATAATCTGACCTGCATCTATCCGTGTACCATCTAAGAAAAGAAAAAAAATAAGAACAGATATGTTTGACCGATTAGATAGATCATTAGTAATTTCATACACCTACACCTCAAGTTCATACAACTTAAGTACTACTTAGGTGTATGAACTTGAGGTGTAGGTGTATGAAGTAGGGAAACTATCCCTTTCTTGTAAATTTACATTCTATTACAAAACATTGCTCATCGTAACTCAAGTTCTTCCTAAATCACAGTTTCAACATATTCGCTGTTCCAGGGGAATAATGAAAAACAGCGTTAAGGTTCCGGGTCGGAGTTTAATTCTGACCAGGGTTCCAAATAGTGCGCAGTAAATCGCCGGATCTGCGAGGTTGTCAAGCTAGGTTTGGCTCCCCATAGCTCGGCGATCGCTGTAGATTTTCAACTAGGTTTTGAATTGATCAAAAAGCCTTGGGATTGTAGTGTTTTTCGGCGCGGTGAAGTTGGACGGCCAGCGAAGCGTTTTTGGTATTAGTCCGCGAGCAAGGGTGATGCGGTTTGTCGCCTGATGACCCAAATAGCTGCGTTCTATGTGGAATTTCTAGGGGTTCGCGTCACCGGATTTTGCGAAAAACTTATCGCAACAACCTATATTTTTTTTCTGTTTTTCAGAAACAGAAAGTAGTAAGCTATTTCAGCATATAAGCCGTTAGCCTGGGAAAATTCGTTTTTTCCAAGCAGGTCCGTTGAAAAAACTGCAAAAAAACTACATTTTTCGTATCCAAAATTTACGTTTAACTACAGTTTCTACCCAAATTATAGAGTCGACGGACAATAACCAAAATTGTATCGGAAGCCTGCTGGAAACCTCCGTTGACTGATGTAATGAGATTTCCTGGCGTTACTTTTTTGGCGGAGTTATAGCCCTTCGGTCTGAGGGTGTCCGCCGGATACCAAAATCGTGAAAAACTCCGGTCCGAGACCGTAATATGGAAGAAGAAGAAGAAGAAGAAGATGGCAGGGAAAGCACTTAAAAATGATAGCCTCCTGACAGTGATAGCTGTAAATGTGCAGCTGGTCCTTGGTTCAGAAATGTGATCCTAGCAAGACTTGTTAGTTTTTTACCTGCAAGTCAGAGGCACATAGAGTGAGGAAAAATAGCTGCCTTTCCTGAGGACACAACAGTGGGGACTGTCAGAGATTCGAACCCAGAACCCTTAGATCCTATAACTACACCACTGCATTGAGCAGAGCGCCCTGCGCTAGATAGGCACGGTAAAAGTATAAAAGGAGGAGTGGTCCGATCTCTGTCATTCTTGATAAAGACTGAATTAAAGTCGAAACCGGTCGAATACCGTCTCTAGTCTGTCATCTTCCCATCGCTACGAATGATGTCTACACCACTGCATTGATGTTTACCTGCGAGCCCAAGGCACATGGAGCAGGGGATAGGCCATGGCT
>NW_017803883.1:117343-117886 GCF_001625305.1 Branchiostoma belcheri
CGTTTCTGGAAGGTAAACAGTTGTTGCATGAATTCACTTTCTATGTCATTTTATATGAGTCGACCTCTGAATTTGACTTTCGTATAATTTCGGCGAAGTTTCTCTATTTATGGTGACTTAAACTGGCATTTAACAGCAAAATCGAAGTGTTTTAAGCCTTCTTAAGGCAAAACTGGGTTTTCTGATGTTCGGTTCAGGGCTCCTTAAATTCGCGACTTTCTTTCCTTTGGGTGGTGTTAAGTGATAGCCTAATAAGTACTCCTCACATCTTTACAGGGTTTATTTCAACTTCTTGCTCCTAGCCACGGCAATATCACCCAGATTGTGTTTTGCACCTCGTAATAATGCAGCCTTTCACACATTTAAGGAGCGCTTTGCTACTTAATAGGCCATTCACGGCGAAATAGTGAAGAGTTTGGTGTCGGACGCGTTTGATTCGGAAAGTGCGAACCCTGGTCTATCATTCAAGGTCGAAATCTGACGAATTCTTCCTTTTACTTTAAAGCGACGAACCTAAAAACGCGACCCCATGCTGTTTTCCCA
>NW_017803883.1:118161-119319 GCF_001625305.1 Branchiostoma belcheri
CTAGACGGATTGAAAAAAACGGCTCCCTCCTAGACTTCAGACTCAGGGTTTGACCTCGCTAAAGCTAATTGCACGTTCTCTTATTTAAAAAGAGAAACAAATTGTTGTGTGCAACCAAAATAATATTTTTACTTTCTAACATGTGCGATTCAGGTCACCTCACTAGTTGAATTTGTCTTTCTGTGGGGAAGAGCTGATAAACTGGATACTGCTTGGAAAGTTTGAAACTGTATTCCAGCCACCCAGATATCTGCTTGGAGATTAGTATTAGATTACATGTGAGATAGCGGCATTGGGAGCTCCGCGGTGCCTTCCTCTTGTGTCTCTTGTTGAGAGGCGGTGACAAAATGGGTCATCTGGTTTCCATCTTTTCTCTGTGTATCAAACATGTAATTTTCTAGAGGGGCCCTGGTAGATTTGTCTTAGCAGATAGAAGAAAGTGTTGACAAAACAACTTTCACTAAATTCGAAGTGTGGATCGCATTTCGCACATCTCTGGATGAGACACCCGGTACTTAAAAAGCTGACTAGGCCGTAACCTTGTATCCCGGACTATCTCCAAGGCCATAGGTCAGCTCTGGCATGATATACCAGAGACAGAGCTCCCCACCCCACACACAGATATTTCTGGCAGTCCGTTAAATATATATATATATAGGTCAGGCCCCATTTATGTACAGTACATATCCCCTTCAACATGCAGATGAGACTGTGAATTCAAGAAACAGTTTTCTCCGAGATAAATGTTAGGACTGTGTTTACGGTTGTCCCTACAGGACCTCCAGGACTTCATGTCGTGTGTTTATCACTGACCTCTCCCCGTCACGGTTGAGTCGCAAAGATAACCCAATCCTCACTCCTGAACACTCAGTAGTTTTCCTCTTATCTCTGCCCTGAAATCTCCATACTAGTAGACATCATGGGGGTGTTTTATAGTCTCCAAGCAGATCCTACGTAATAGATAGAGCACGGTTTGAGGCTGACTATGAGGATTTAGAACTGCCCCGCCCACCAAGGGGATTTCATGTCTCCCGAGGCCGGAGGCCGAGGGTGACATGAAATCCCCGAGGTTGGGCGGGCAGTTCTAAATCCGAGTATTCAGCCTCAAACCGTGCTCTATCTAACTTAGAGCACTTCTAGGTCCCCGAAGTTGATCAA
>NW_017803883.1:119339-127710 GCF_001625305.1 Branchiostoma belcheri
AAAACTTATCGCAACAACCTATATTTTTTTTCTGTTTTTCAGAAACAGAAAGTAGTAAGCTATTTCAGCATATAAGCCGTTAGCCTGGGAAAATTCGTTTTTTCCAAGCAGGTCCGTTGAAAAAACTGCAAAAAAACTACATTTTTCGTATCCAAAATTTACGTTTAACTACAGTTTCTACCCAAATTATAGAGTCGACGGACAATAACCAAAATTGTATCGGAAGCCTGCTGGAAACCTCCGTTGACTGATGTAATGAGATTTCCCGGCGTACTTTTTTTGGCGGAGTTATAGCCCTTCGGTCTGAGGGTGTCCGCCGGATCCAAAATCGTGAAAAAAACTCCGGTCCGAGACCTTATGCCGAAGGGCTGTCATACCGCCTGCACAGACACAGTCAGTGACTGACGCTGTTGTGTTACGCATAAGGATGGTTACACCTACTATATATATATGCAGAAGCTGGTCACAGTGCATTTAGAAACACCCACAAAACAGACAATGAACTTGATACAGTCACTCCAGAAGCTTTACACTTTCTCCAATTCACCAGTTTCCCATCCCCAGAATGCAATGCGAAAATAGGGGGGTAACCCTCATTTGCATAGGGTTGGAAGGCATCGGAATGATCCTGGTGACGTTAAACAGCTTGCTTTTCACTGTGTTTTGAGGTGTTAGGGCATTTTATGCTCAACAGTAATTAAATTACTATGGGTTGAATCTGAAAACAAGTAGAGAATGAAATTTTTTTGGAACACATAGTTTGTAACGTTATAGTGGTAACGCTATTCTGATGCTGTAACGTTACAAACCACATGTTCCATGTTGAAAAGAACACTAAAACTTCATTCTTTATTTGTTGTCAGACTCGGCCCATACTAATTTAATTAATGTTGAGCATAAAATGCCCCAACACCTCAAAACACACTGAAAAACAAGCTGTTTAACGTCAACAGGATCATTCCGATGCCTTCCAGCCCTATGCAAATGAAGGTTACCCCCCTATTTTCGCATTGCATTCTGGGGATGGGAAAAAAGTGAATGCCCTTCACATAAAAAGACGTCCGCCCTCCGGATATACGAGCGGTAAATAAAAACTGTAAATTCTCTCCGTATGGAAACAGCAGCGTGACTAGCATTGTACAGTACAGTACTGGTTCACTACATTCCATTCATTACTTCTCCTGTGAAGATTAAACTTGTAGGAGCATCCATTAATTCCTTGTGTTAAATTTTACTAGTTAGTTCTACTGTGGATGGTAAGCTCGAGACGCTGTACGAGCGTACATTGGTGCTGAGAATTCCGCCTGTCGCCTACGGACGCCCTGAAAAAAAAATGAACAGAATAGTCGGGGATTAGATGTGAAATGATCTAGTAGTTAAAAACCCTATGGCACCAAAAAAAAGTCTGTGAAATACATATGTGTGTCGAAAGTATTATACGATATAGTCGCATGAAGTTGGTGTTAACAATAATGTAATTGTTTACTAGTTTTTTTTCAATTTGTTATCATGTTGATCATGTAATATAGATATAGATTTGTTATTATGTTGATCATGTAATATAGATATAGATTTGTTATCATGTTGATCATGTAATATAGATTGCATAAATGCACAATTCAGCATCTTTGCATACAAATGAAGCTGTCATGTATTTTACTGAATTATGAACGAAGTCAATAAATTCAATATATAACATCACGCACTGCTAAGACCAAACAGACATGGGACTGACTAAGCACATCTCGGTATCATGGGCACATTAAGACATGGTTTGTGATGCAATATGGTCTACCGCCTTAGTCTGACGGATACTTCAGCCATATCAGCTGTGCCGTGTTTACCAGCTGTAGGTGAAAAGGTTTCAGGTAATAGTGCGGATACAATAATTACCTGGCGCAACCTGGCATATGAAGTTAAATGTCGAGTGGCATTCTCTGTCTTTCCACTTGTCTGTGTATGCGGAGTAACGGACGCAATCTGCATTTTTGTGGTCCTTCCATCCTCTGTTGTCCGGTTGTCCCGTACCCCAGGAGCTGTACGACCCAAGTTGAGAACCGTCCACCCACACAAACTTTCCCTCTTCGTGCTGATCGTGCAGGCCGAACCAAAAAGCAAAACCGTCGCTCACGCGCTTGTACAGCCAGATCAGGAAGGCGTCGGTCTCGGCGTCTCGGGGCATGGCGAGGGTGCCGCCGTCTTTGCCACAGGCCGCGGTCGCTCCGCTGAAGTTCTTCGCAGCGATGAAGGCCTTGTAGCAGGTTCCACGCCACATTGTGTAACCTCCGGGACAAGATACTGGACGATATCAACAACAGGCCAAGGATGAGTCATGTTAAAAATCATGTCATGTATCCTATATATATGTGATTCATCCACAATAAGTCTACTAGGTTGTAATCGATAACTAAAAATCAATATGTGTATCGGTATCCTGCATGAACTGTCTTTATTATTTTTTATTTATTTATCTATTTGGCTTCACCACAAGAAATATACAAGTGGAAGGGGGTGCAAAACAAGTGTATGAACACCTTTGCAAGTTGCCCTTTTAAAATTATGATAGTGGCAAATATATAGACCGACATAAAAAGCCAATATAACAGCTGAAAACCAATTTACCTTAATTCTTACCAATTTCGTGAATACGCTTTTCCAAGGCGGCGATTCGGCTGCGTTCGTTGTCTAGGTTGCGTTTCAAGGCGTCAACAGTGGTGGACATGCCGTCTTGGTCGCGTTTCAAGGCGTCAACAGTGGTGGACATGCCGTCTTGGTCACGCTTCAAGGCGTCAACAGTGGTGGACATGCCGTCTTGGTCACGCTTCAAGGCGTCAACAGTGGTGGACATGCCGTCTTGGTAGTGCTTCAAGGCGTCAACAGTGGTGGACATGTCGTCTTGGTCGCGTTTCAAGGCGTCAACAGTGGTGGACATGCCGTCTTGGTCACGCTTCAAGGCGTCAACAGTAGAGAATATGCCGTCTATGGCACGCTTCAAGGCGTCCACAGATGTGGACATGTTGTATTGGTCGCATTTCACGGCGTCAAAAGTCGTCGACAATTGAGATATTTCCTACAAGCGTATATACATGCGTCAGAATGCCGAACGTAAGAAACAAATTTACGCAAAACAGCAGTAAACGTCTATTAATTATGCGAATCAGGTCTTCATTTACATAATCTATAACCTCAGATGTTTTTCTCGTTCTCAATTACATGTCACAAGTGTTTCATATTCCTATTATCGAACGAAAAAGATTTATAGAATATCCTCATTAATTACGCAAATTAGCGCCTGATTTACATAATTGTCATCTGATTATGTCAAGTTTCACTTCAGCTACCTACATGCCAAAATCATGACAATCCGTTAACCGGTTCTTGAGTTATCCACCTTCGGAGATTTTTCAAGAAACGCTCCTGCAGTTCCAAACTCATGTCACTTCTTCCCTACCCCAAGAGCTATCTACCAACCAAAATTCGTGACCCTAGCATATCTAGTTCGCGAGATATCAAAACCGGCCATTCTGCTGCAGTACCAACAAAAGCCTCCAGGGGGCCCAAAATCTAATCATTTCTAGGTCTCATCAAGACCTACCCACATATCAATTTTCATAACAATCCACATTAAGCTTCTTGAGTTATGCTGTTCACAGACAAACAAACGGACAGACAGGCAGACAGACAAACGCTACTGAAAACATAACCTTCTTGGTGAAGGTAACACTTATAAAATAGAACAGGCTTTATGGTACAATGCTGTTACCTGTTTGTTGATGAACGTCAGAGGGGCGAGTCCCACAGAGACAAGGCTCAGCAACACGGCGATACCGGCGGCAAGGCAGCTGCGGTGGGCTCGGAGAAAGCTACAGACACCACGGCGGCCGCTCGCTCCACCCGGATACGTGCGGTCTAGTAAAAAAAACATACATACCAGAAACCAGAAATACCAGAAGTATACAATTTTTGTATGAAAATGAAAACAATTTTAAATGCCTGCATTTAAGAAAAATGAAAAAACCCTACGGGTATTAGGGAATCACCACTAGAAAGTACATTTCTGTATTGAAACATCCAAATGACCTCAGATGACTTCAAATGGAAGCTTGCACTGTTATTTTGGCCCAAAATAACCACAATTGGAATATCGACATCCGCGGATCCAGAAATTTGTGAACGGGGGGGGGGCGCACCACCAGCGTCAGCGCTGCGCGGGGGGAGAGCACGGGGGGGGGGGTTGGGGGCCTCCCACAGAAAATTTTTAAAATTGAGAGTCTCTCTGGTGCATTTTAGAGTCATTTCTGAGCAAATAACCAACGAACTAATACTGATGTTTTCAGTACATTCATGTGCCTGTCGGTACATTTTCAACGACTGAGAAATAGAATGTTGAAAATGCCTCTATGTTTGGGACGACTAAATTTCACGAAACGGTGTAAATAAAGAGTTCGCGATGGATTTTAGTTAGCGAAAAAAAGGAACAAATACAAAAGGAAATGTCGCCTCTTTATAGACCGGATCACTAAAACATTTTCCGATCGCGGGGAACGCGCGGTCACAACATCGCAGCACTCAAATACACTAACGGATAACTAATGTGACAACATGTGAAGTAACGGCCGTGGCGACGGAGCGCCGCGCACGTGTTTACCATTTTCAAGAGTTCACAAAATTTTAGGAGAATACTAAATTCTCGAGCGCCGGGTGTCAGCGGAAGACACGCATTGAATGGGGCCACCTTGCCTGCTGTAACCTGACCGGACCACGGAAAAGTTAGCTCGGCGTAGTTTATCAAAAATTCGATTGACCGCCCATCGGAGAGCAACGATTATCGAGACGGAGAAGTGAGCCTGTGCGACAGAATTTAAAATTTTATGCAAACTAAAACAAGAACGAGGGGCTACTGGGACTTACAATTCTGAATGGGAAAGAGCAAAAAGGTTTTTTTTTTTAAAATTGCTCGTAAACCGTTCTGTTCCAAAGTTCCGGTGAACTCATGTGAACTCTGATAACAGGAAAAAAGATCACACTAAAGGACATACAATAGACAATGCTGTGTTATAATTTGTCATAGAAGAACTGATTTAGACTCAATATGTGGCTACTTGGAATCGGGGAAAGATGCACAGGAACAGTGGCTAGCAGACGGGAAGATAGAGGAGTGGCTGTAACGGTTTAATTTTGTATGTGTTATACAGAAATGTGTCAGTCTATACTGTGTAAGTTTTGATAGGCTATATGATAATAGCGTTAATGGCCCGCCCTTTCTCGGTGAATATGGTGTGATAAAGCCTTGTCAGTTGCTATAACCACCGAATAAAGCCACTAATAGACATTGTTAGTGCTATAGTTGTCATGTATAGAGACACATCTGCTGTATACGTAGCTATCACTCCAGATGGAGAGACTGATATGTTTAGCATTGACACTGGTGTTCTGCGAGGGGACCCTTTTGTCCCGTTTCTGTTCGTTGTATGCCTAGATTATGCTTTAAGGAGCCCGATTTCAGACACTGATGGTTTTACACCATCGTCGCAGTAGTCGCTACCCCGTTGAAGTCCTTGCTGACATTGACTCTTCGCGGACGACATTGTCCTTTTAGAAAACACACTTCTTTTTGCTCAAAATTTGTTAAACAAAGTAGAGGCGGCATGCCAGGCCATAGGCCTATATCTTAATCCATCCAAACCAAAATATATGCATTTCAACCGAACATTGTCCCAGCAACTAACTGCATCTGATGGCTCTGAAATCGAGCCAGTGTCAGGATTTAAGTATCTAGGGGGCCATACCAATTCTGATAGAGACATAGAGTATAATATTGCTCTTGATTGGAGCTCCCTCCATTCCCTACAAAAGGTATGGAAAGCTCCAATCAAGAAACAGACAAAACCCAAAGTGTTTAAAGCATGTACAGAGACTATTCTACTCTACAGCTCTGAGTCATGGGCTATGAATGCTGCCCAGAGCAAGAAACGAGATGGTACATATACAAGAATGTTAAGAACAGTGTATAATGTTTCACGGAGACAACATCAAACAAACAAACAATTCTATAGCTCTCTCCCGACCATTTCATCTGTAGTCCGACAACGTAGACTTGCCCTGGCAGGGCATGTTGTTCGTAGTAACGAACCAGCTGGTAGACTAGTACAGTGGCTTCCTACTGGGAGACGTAGAGTGGGACGTCCTTATACCACGCTTTTGTCCATGTTAGAGAGAGACACTGGGACTGCATTAGTGTCCGCTATGAGAGATAGGACATACTGGAGTAACTTTATCAAGTGTACCTCACCGGATTAATAATCAGGAGGCATGATGATGATGATGATGATGATGATTCCCAACTTATTTGTATGTAAATATCAATTGAACAGATAACTAGATTACGCCACTTATGGAAAATATAATCAGATTACACCGTTATATTTCATCGTCAATGTTTTCTGCATAAATGAGAGGCGATATTAAATAAGAGACACCGAGAAGGCCAATGGTTGGTAACATATCAAAGAACACAAAACAGTACGATTTTTTCTTATTGCCCCCGAAATTAGGTCTGTAACGTAACTTTCTTGGTCAAAACATAGACACCGATGGGGGTAGCGTGGTGTATTCTGGGAAACACTACAACAGCGTCTTTGTCAAATTTCCTAATTTCTTCAACGATGCGACGCAGCGCAAGAATATGTGATGTAGTAGATCGGCTTTGGCGAAAGCATTTTGATTTGGGCGAAGAATTACATCAACTAGAAAGGCCGATATTTGCTTTGGAGCAAATACAGCGATGGCTTCACCACATTTTACGACATAGCAGGGAAAGAATGAGAAACACAAGGGAAAACAATGATTTACATTGATATAACTATAGTATGAAGTAACATACAACTAAGACTACAACATAGCTATTGGATAGCTATTCCCTACATTATTGGTTAGGATTTTTAAATGCATAATTCAAACTGTTGATTTTCAAAATAAAAAGAAGCCAACAGAATCCAAAATAATAAGGGAAAATACATTTTATTCCCTTTTTTCGACTTCAGAATTAGAAAATGAAGTTCCTAATTTAGCTAAATCGCAGTGATTTTGGCTGGTTATTAAGGAATCCCAGAAACTTATATCTAGACATTCAGGACATATTGAGTCAAATGACTCACACAGAGTTTTGATTATTCAGCCAAGTAGGGTGGAGTTCCGGAATTGGAAGGCAAAGATACATGGACTTTGAGTCAGATGACTCAAGACAGGGAGCTCTTGAGTCAGATGACTCAAGACAGGGAGCTCTTGAGTCAGATGACTCAAGACAGGGAGCTCTTGAGTCAGATGACTCAAGACAGGGAGCTTTGAGTCATATGACTCAAGACAGGGAGCTTTGAGTCAGATGACTCAAGACAGGGAGGTTTGAGTCAGACGACTCAAGACAGGGAGCTCTTTGAGTCAGATGACTCAAGATAGGGAGCTCTTGAGTCAGATGACTCAAGACAGTGAACTTTGAGTCAGATGACTCAAGACAGGGAGCTTTGATTCAGATGACTCAAGACAGGGAACTCTGAGTCATTTGAATAAAATGGGGATTGACAATCAGAGTTATTTTAGAATCCTAACCATTACACTAATAAAATAGTTCTTCAACCTGTACCACTGGGTTTTATTGTCAGGCGTTTCAAGTACCTCTCCGACACTCTTAATCAGTAAAGAAAACTGTTAATCTAAATAATCAAAACAGATAACAGTCAAAATGTCCTTAAGAGTCTTCTAAAGAAACAAAAGGTAACTCACAAAATGTTATGTCTTTATTTCAATTATCGAGTTATACACTACGCCAACATGTGTAAATCTAATTTCAGAGTCCACAGATACAGGTGTAAGAAATCCACAAATAAATGTGCGAACATATAGTCTGTTTCTTATATTACCTGGTTGACAAAATATAATGATACGCCGCCCAATAAAAACACTATCGTTGCCCTCCCCACGTAGGCGGTCTAGTCGCCCCCACTCGACACGAGGCCGTTACAAACGGTCTGAATTGATTTAAAATGTAAAGATGCCACTATTCGTCCACTTTCACAGGTTCACAATATGTTCAGGTATTACTTGTGCTCTAAATACGAAGAAAATAAAAGATGGCAACATTAGTTTAAGATACGTAAAAGAGAGAAATTACTCTTGAACTCTCGTGTTTACTGCCGCTCACCTTCGCGCCTGTGTCGGCTCGTGTGCCGACTATACACGGTGTAAATATTTTATCAATCTCAGTAGTTAGTAAAACAAGATCTAAAATAAAAACAAACTCAACACTGTAAGTATGTGGCCACAGCTGTCACCCTTCATGGACATGACCTTGCCGCCCGTCAGCGGCTGGCCCTAG
>NW_017803883.1:127730-132030 GCF_001625305.1 Branchiostoma belcheri
AACACGTTGTTCCCCCACCTACATGGCAGCCGCACACTCATAGAAATCCATATTGTTGATCAGTCTACAAAGGGATGGGGATCGTTCACCATGTGTACTGTTCAAACTCAACTAGTAAAGTCGCTGTACATAACGGCATTTATCCGGGATGAACTCACTGATTACGTACTAGTAGTTTGTTGTGATGCAAAACTTGGCCAGGCACGTACCTCCTCTTGACCTCTGATTGTCTTTCGCGTTGGGGGGAGAGGACATGTTTTTCTCTCGCAAAGAAATGATATCACCCTGTGCGCTGTAGTTCCTGTGTGTAATACGAGCCCGTCACCTCGGAGGCTAGTGTTCCAAGACCCACATGATATCTTGCCACCCTAGAGAAACCCAGCTTTCTTTTATTATCTATCTCACGTGGATAATAGTCTGAAACTCTGAATGTCTTTTCACGTGAAGCAAGTTACACGGCTAGGTTGGCATATTGATCGTAAAAATCCCCTTGTCTTTGTAATTTTATTTTGACCTAAATGTTTGTTTGTTTTAATCATTTTTTGTATCCTTAATGCATCATTCTCAAAATAGTTCTGCTAGGCATTCAAGGATACGTATAAAACAAGCTCGTTTCCGAAACCTCTCATTGAACACATTGTCGTTCCCCCCGGATCTATATTTCAAAGCGTAACCGTCCCTACTAAATTGGCGTTGTGAAAACACCTCCGTACCCCCACCACCCACCCAACGTATAATGAAGAGTCCCGAGGCCTTACCGCTTCAGTTCTCATTAGGCCATGTTGATTTGATTATATGCATGACATCCTCAGGGAACACCAAAACTGAGCGTGCAAATAAAAAAAGCTTGGCCAAAAAAAAATTCCTTTATTATGAAATCTTCGTGGTCATAATGCTTGAACAAATGACTAAACACACAGAACATGGTATGGCGAATAATACTTTTTTTTATAGTAGACTCTTCGTTTTCATTTCTTCACATTTTCTTCTTTTCCTGAATTGACTTCGGTATTCTATGACCTTAGCATCGTTTTCCAATACTTTTTTTGCAACATTCGAAATATATTCTCTCATTTTCTACGAATTACAGTATTTTTTTTAGTATTTTTTTTAGAAACCTACGAAAATTCATGCGCGCCTGGATGTCATCCATATAATGACTTGACATGGCCTTAATGATAAACATAGGATTTTTGACTGGCTCAGAATCTACCAATTAACTTGAAATCCAGACGCGAGAAAGAAGTTTTAGTTCACCGACCGCATTGTTTTGCCGATACTTTATGCTTGTGTTTAATGGCAAGATAATGAGAACTCTATATAATCTATCACGTCTAGATCAAACTGGAGTTGGGCCCGCCCACGAAGCTTGCAGTGAGAAACTTTGACACTGAGGCGACTTCTGCGGCCCCCCGGGTCCAGAACGGCGTTCCTGGAATGTTGGATGAAGGCTATTAGGTTTCCCCTGGCACGGGCCAGGTCCTGTACGTGGAGAGGACCACGGTCGGTACGTCAGAAAACGATGGCCATTTTCCCCAGATCTCTGTAGTGTGTACCTAGATAAATTTCACGGCTTCTTATTATTAGCTCTTGCAGCTGATTGAACAAAAAAACAAATAGGAATAAGAATATAGTTATGGTTAATAGATTACATCGTTAAAATTCGACGGCATTCATGATTGTCGCGATTCTTTTGATATTTCAGTTTTTTTTTCGAATCGGAGAACTTGCCTCTGCGCAGAGCTTTGTCTCAAAACATTATACATGTAGGCACGGACGTCCGCACAGCAATATTGTTTGACCCTACTGTGCTAATTATCTGCTGTAAGAAGAGACCGACACCAGACAGGGTAGGTTTCAGTGTGATTTCTCGTTTTTACAGAAGGCTCCTCCGTGACCGAAACAACAACACTTGCACCAGAAGAGGCAGACAGTGGCGTGGTCAAGCGGCATTTTGTCGGTAAGTTGTACCGTCTTATTTTACTACCACATTGCAACATGTGGGGATGAGTTTATGTAATATTTACAGATAAGTGTACTAATTAAGGCCGACTTTAGACTGACGACGGTATACGATCGCACGACAATCGTTGTGTGCGACGGCTGACTTTAGACACATGACCAGGAAGTGTGACGGACGTCCCGCAGCGCAGGATGGCACGCCGCGCGCCAATTCAAAATGGCGAGAGAACCCCTTTTTTTCGGCATGCTGCAGAAGATTGTTTTTATTCTGCTTTTAACTCGTTGTTCTGTGGATGAGACTCCTAGTTTGTGCCCTGTTTGGCATGAGGCACATGTACCAAGCGGGGCAATATACTCCGGGTTTGAACCCGGCGTTCAGTGCTGCCGTCGGCCTGGCTATATTGGCCGGGAAATGTGGATCGGCGGATCGGTTCGTACCGGAGAAGTAGCGATTGGTGGCAGGGGATTGTACTAGACACGTATGACGATATAAAGTCTTTGGTTTGACGGCATTTAATGATACTGGCGATGTGCTTAGACATGAAATAACGCTTGCAGGCTTATTTGCATAAGGCCAATGACCTCCCACTTCCTTCGCCGGCGACGGTTCACTTTAGACGGTGGAAAATCATCCTCGGACCCCCCGCTGAAGGATCGCACGATAGGGTCCGAGGTGGTAGTGACGACGATTCGAGGATTACCGTCGTGCGACTATTTTGATCGTGTTTAGACGGCTGTAAAATACCGTCGCCGGCAACATCTTGACGATAAACATTCGTACGACTATTTAACCGTCGTCAGTCTAAAGTGCCTATAAGTTATGTTGTATTTTGTTTGTAGGGAAGTTCGAGATACCGGTGGACAGAACGGTCTCCCCGCATTTGGCGGTTGTTAGCTAGTTGTTGAGCTTTTGTTGGAAGAAAGTAATTTATAGGGTCGGCTTGTGTTTAAGTTTTGCCGACTAGTACTGTTACCTGTTACCTATTCTAGGGCCAGCCGCTGACGGGCGGCAAGGTAATGTCCATGAAGGGTGACAGCTGTGGTCACATACTTACAGTGTTGAGTTTGTTTTTATTTTAGATCTTGTTTTACTAACTACTGAGATTGATAAAATATTTACACCGTGTATAGTCGGCACACGAGCCGACGCAGGCGCGAAGGTGAGCGGCAGTAAACGCGAGAGTTCAAGAGTAATTTCTCTCTTTTACGTATCTTAAACTAATGTTGCCATCTTTTATTTTCTTCGTATTTAGAGCACAAGTAATACCTGAACATATTGTGAACCTGTGAAAGTGGCGAATAGTGGCATCTTTACATTTTAAATCAATTCAGACCGTTTGTAACGGCCTCGTGTCGAGTGGGGGCGACTAGACCGCCTACGTGGGGAGGGCAACGATAGTGTTTTTATTGGGCGGCGTATCATTATATTTTGTCAACCAGGTAATATAAGAAACAGACTATATGTTCGCACATTTATTTGTGGATTTCTTACACCTGTATCTGTGGACTCTGAAATTAGATTTACACATGTTGGCGTAGTGTATAACTCGATAATTGAAATAAAGACATAACATTTTGTGAGTTACCTTTTGTTTCTTTAGAAGACTCTTAAGGACATTTTGACTGTTATCTGTTTTGATTATTTAGATTAACAGTTTCTTTACTGATTAAGAGTGTCGGAGAGGTACTTGAAACGCCTGACAATAAAACCCAGTAGTACAGGTTGAAGAACTATTTTATTAGTGTAATGGTTAGGATTCTAAAATAACTCTGATTGTCACTCCCCATCTCTATTCAAATGACTCAGAGTTCCCTGTCTTGAGTCATCTGAATCAAAGCTCCCCGTCTTGAGTCATCTGACTCAAAGTTTCCTGTCTTGAGTCATCTGACTCAAAGTTTACTGTCTTGAGTCATCTGACTCAAGAGCTCCCTGTCTTGAGTCGTCTGACTCAAAGCTCCCTGTCTTGAGTCGTCTGACTCAAAGTTTCCTGTCTTGAGTCATCTGACTCAAAGCTCCCTGTCTTGAGTCGTCTGACTCAAAGTTTTCTGTCTTGAGTCATCTGACTCAAAGCTCCCTGTCTTGAGTCATCTGACTCAAGAGCTCTCTGTCTTGAGTCATCTGACTCAAGAGCTCCCTGTCTTGAGTCATCTGACTCAAAGTCCATGTATCTTTGCCTTCCAATTCCGGAACTCCACCCTACTTGGCTGAATAATCAAAACTCTGTGTGAGTCATTTGACTCAATATGTCCTGAATATCTAGATATAAGTTTCTGGGATTCCTTAATAACCAGCCAAAATCACTGCGATTTAGCTAAATTGGGAACTTCATTTTCTAAT
>NW_017803883.1:132050-156697 GCF_001625305.1 Branchiostoma belcheri
TGACCCTACTGTGCTAATTATCTGCTGTAAGAAGAGACCGACACCAGACAGGGTAGGTTTCAGTGTGATTTCTCGTTTTTACAGAAGGCTCCTCCGTGACCGAAACAACAGCACTTGCACCAGAAGAGGCAGACAGTGGCGTGGTCAAGCGGCATTTTGTCGGTAAGTTGTACCGTCTTATTTTACTACCACATTGCAACATGTGAGGATGGGTTTGTGTAATATTTACAGACTTTGATTAAGTGTACTAATTAAGTTATGTTGTATTTTGTTTGTAGGGAAGTTCGAGATACCGGTGGACAGAACGGTCTCCCCACATTGGGCGGTTGTTAGCTAGTTGTTGAGCTTTTGTTGGAAGAAAGTAATTTATAGGGTCGGCTTGTGTTTAAGTTTTGCCGACTGTTACCTATTCTAGGGCCAGCCGCTGACGGGCGGCAAGGTCATGTCCATGAAGGGTGACAGCTGTGGCCACATACTTACAGTGTTGAGTTTGTTTTTATTTTAGATCTTGTTTTACTAACTACTGAGATTGATAAAATATTTACACCGTGTATAGTCGGCACACGAGCCGACACAGGCGCGAAGGTGAGCGGCAGTAAACGCGAGAGTTCAAGAGTAATTTCTCTCTTTTACGTATCTTAAACTAATGTTGCCATCTTGTATTTTCTTCGTATTTAGAGCACAAGTAATACCTGAACATATTGTGAACCTGTGAAAGTGGCGAATAGTGGCATCTTTACATTTTAAATCAATTCAGACCGTTTGTAACGGCCTCGTGTCGAGTGGGGGCGACTAGACCGCCTACGTGGGGAGGGCAACGATAGTGTTTTTATTGGGCGGCGTATCATTATATTTTGTCAACCAGGTAATATAAGAAACAGACTATATGTTCGCACATTTATTTGTGGATGTCTTACACCTGTATCTGTGGACTCTGAAATTAGATTTACACATGTTGGCGTAGTGTATAACTCGATAATTGAAGTAAAGAAATAACATTTTGTGAGTTACCTTTTGTTTCTTTAGAAGACTCTTAAGGACATTTTGACTGTTATCTGTTTTGATTATTTAGATTAACAGTTTTCTTTACTGATTAAGAGTGTCGGAGAGGTACTTGAAACGCCTGACAATAAAACCCAGTGGTACAGGTTGAAGAACTATTTTATTAGTGTAATGGTTAGGATTCTAAAATAACTCTGATTGTCACTCCCCATCTTTATTCAAATGACTCAGAGTTCCCTGTCTTGAGTCATCTGAATCAAAGCTTCCCTGTCTTGAGTCATCTGACTCAAAGTTTACTGTCTTGAGTCATCTGACTCAAAGTTTACTGTCTTGAGTCATCTGACTCAAGAGCTCCCTGTCTTGAGTCATCTGACTCAAAGCTCCCTGTCTTGAGTCATCTGACTCAAAGTTTACTGTCTTGAGTCATCTGACTCAAAGTTTACTGTCTTGAGTCATCTGACTCAAAGTTTACTGTCTTGAGTCATCTGACTCAAAGCTCCCTGTCTTGAGTCATCTGACTCAAGAGCTCTCTGTCTTGAGTCATCTGACTCAAGAGCTCCCTGTCTTGAGTCATCTGACTCAAAGTCCATGTATCTTTGCCTTCCAATTCCGGATCTCCACCCTACTTGGCTGAATAATCAAAACTCTGTGTGAGTCATTTGACTCAATATGTCCTGAATATCTAGATATAAGTTTCTGGGATTCCTTAATAACCAGCCAAAATCACTGCGATTTAGCTAAATTGGGAACTTCATTTTCTAATTCTGAAGTCGAAAAAAGGGATAAAATGGATTTTCCCTTATTATTTTGGATTCTGTTATAGGTTTAATCAATATCACTCCTTCAGGAGCTGCCAGTTTTTTTAGCCAACTGTACAATGGAAGCATTTCTGATGTTAACATCACAACTCAGTCAGGCATTGTGGAATTGTTGAATGATGGCATTATCGCTGACAAAGGTTTCACAATAAGTAAGGTATTGTCCAAAAGAAATGTGCCATTTTGAATGTTCCACCACAGGTTCGCATTCATGTAGAAAGAACAATTAGGAGTATCAAAGAATTCCACATCTTTGACAGTGTATTACCTTTACCAATGGCAGAGTCAGTTAACCAAACTTTATTGGACTGTGCTTTGTTGACTAACTTCAGAGGACCAATGTTCTGAATGTGCAACCTCTGTATTATAACCGCTGTTATACGGTTAAACTCTGTACTGTTTCTATGCAATGAAAGATATTGCATAACACGTATCCACGTGTGCTAGAAAAAGTTTCGCTACATTAATGTATCAATAAAGCTGATTGCAAGTTTGCAACTATCAGATACAATATGGAAATATATATTCTACTGTACAGTTGTATTGTTAAGATCACAGGTCTATTTGATGGTGAGAAATTTAAAAGAATTTGCAAACATGCCGTTCCACTATCGCCCAAAAAGGGTATCGTGGTACCACCACACATATGGAGAAAAGTGCAGTCACTGCCAAAAGGTTGCTGAAATGTCCAGGGGGTGGGGGTGGGGGAAAGTCGTCTGGAAGGCCGAAGGCCCCCTTAGAAAAAAACAGGACAGTCCTCAGTCAAAACAGCAGACAAAAAGTGCGGCCACCTGTCCTGCTCCTGTATAGGTCCTGATGGTCATCCTTCCACCCCCTCCCCCTCCAGTTTGTGTTTTACCATCACCAGTCACGGTACCCTCATGTGAGAAAAACCGTTGTTATGGAAAAGTGACAGTTGCCCTAGATAAGGCAGGCCCTCTGTCTCCTGATGAAGACATGGCCTTTACACTACGTAGTACATCCATGTGGTGGATTTTACAAAGGGGTGACTGGAATCTTTGTAACTAAACAGTTCACTTGGCTTGTTATATGTTAATATCACCTCACATTTGTAAGGTGATGTTTGGTTTCTTGTCAATATCAAATTAAGGATCATTTTAGCAATGCTTGTTCGACCAAGAAACTTTGGAACTACCATGAGTAAAGGTGGGATATGGATGGATTGCAATACATTGGTTTTGGTATATTTGGAATTATGTAGAAGTTTTAAATAAAAAACGTATTGTTGTTATAGGCCTATACTTCAGATGTTGCATATTCACATGCTGTTGTCAGGCCAAATGAATCCAGAAGCTGGCATGGCACTTCTGTCATGTCAGTGCAGCCTAAACCATCAAAGCTTCTCATCTGACGTCACCGAAAAACAAACGGAGGCGTAAACTGACGTATTTCGGGACAAGCCATTTCCTCTTATGCACGACCCGCTGGTAGAAGTATGAAGTAATGAGTGTCTAAGTGGCAGGGACAAAAGGAATATCATATTGTCGATGTGAAGGAGCGTAGTATTATTACAAAGGAAAATGTGTTGCCCTGGGCTGTACGGAGATGTTACGCAGCTGCTGGTGAAGCGAGTGCGCGAAATTCCAAATTTTCCAAAGGATGGCGAGGGGGTCCAGACAGGTTAGTATGGTCGCCATTATAATAAGCCCTTCTTAAGGCCAGTTGACACTTAGGGTACATTCAATTTTGTCACATCATTCATGTGACAATTTCTTCATAGTGTTGCATGTGGCAAGTCTGGAGCCTGCTCTCGTCAAAATGGACACATGTAATGAAGAGTAACTAGCATGTTTTCTGGGATGAAAGGCACATGGAAGACGAGTTGAAAAGGGAGAGAGAAGAGCTGAAGACACTGGAAGAAAAAGAAAGAGACTGAAAAAGGATCATGCTAGGATACAAAAAAGAAGCCGTAAAGTTGATAAGGAGAGGGTAAAGCTACAGGAGTGAAAGGTTGAAATTTGTAAAACATGCGAAGAAAATGTATTAGAAGAGAACGAGACTGAACAGAAAAATGATGCAACTGATCATGAGATGCTTATGCAATCGTTGTTGAAGGTGTTAAATCAGAGGGGGACAGTACTGAGAAGGAAACTCACTCCCCAGGACATGATTGGTAATTTAACCTGTTATAGGCGGAGAAAGGAGACTGAAGACATGTTGTCTTTTATCCACGGAGATTTAGATGGAGCCATTCTGGGAGCCTGGGAGTTCGTCTGTGCGTTTGCTATACCAGGTCAAGTAGAAAAGTTTATAAATGAGTACAGGAAAGGTAAATACTTGCAGGAAAAGTTCAATTCACTAACAAAGAAGTTTGAATGCACAGATGAGTCCATCAACCAGGCCATTGCACTGAAATACAGAGGGTTTCTGTCCAGGAGGAAGTACGACGTCCAGTGCCGTACACTGACCTCTGTATTTGACCCCAATAAGAAGGTGTGGCTTCCCCGAAGTGTCAAGGGTGATGGTGTGGATGTTGGATCCATGAGACAGCTGTCCCACTACAAGCTGGACAGGTTTGTCAAGTCTATTGACATCGGTTCTTTGTACCATCTGCCAAGGGAGCTTGGAGTTACCAGGTCCGTCACTGCCCTAGTCCTCATGGTGGTTGACCTGCATCTGAGAGTGCCACATCTGACCAAGCAGCTCCATTGGTTTAATGGAAAACGTAATCATTTAACATTTCAGTTTTTCGATGATGGCACTCGGGAAGCAGCGGAAATGCCAATGTCTGTAGGTTCTCTGACATGTTGGAACTTCCACAAGCGTGTCAGCAGCCGGGATCTGCACTATCTCTTACATCTTCTTAGTGTAGAGGAAACAGATGCGGTGATGGCGGACCTGTGGCAGCAACACACCGAGGAAATAACACTGCTGGAGGGCTCAACTTTTACCATCAACGTTACCCAGTTTGTGCCTAGTGCTAACCAGAAATGGCAGTGCTGGACCAACAACGAGACCATTGACGCTGCAACATGTCCTTATCCTTTACAGACGTTTCTAAGCAGACCATGGATGTTGTTGGTGGCTTCATTTGGAAACACCTAACAGCCATGGACAGCAGAGTCTCGGAGAAGGGATGCAGAAAAGGTGGAAGAAGAAAAGAAGGAAAATACTGCAAGAAGATGAGAAAAGGCAAACGAAGATGAGAAACAACAGGGGCGTACCGGTGACTCTCAGAAATGGGTAGTCTCTGAACAAACGGAAGTCACGGCAAATTACCGATGAGGTGGAAAAGCGAACGAAGGGAAAAAAAGAGGCAATGGAAACAGTAAAACCGAAAGATCGATTGGGCAATTTTAACAGATTTGCCGACTTTTATAGAGAAAGTCTTACGAAAGAGGTAATGGTGTGGGAGGAAAACTGTGAACTGGACTCAACTTCTCATCAAGTATAACATCAGAGGGAAGAGTATGCTGTTCTGTGTCAACTGTAGCGAGGCTATCTGTCTATCTGTCCACAAGGACCACAAGTATTACTTTAAATTTCAGGCTGTAACTGCACGTATGGTACTTTGACGCTCGAAAATGGGCAGTGTGGATGCAACTTTTGCAAACGCCTCATCTCTCTTGGAAAACTGATACTTGGCTACCTTGCAAGTACAATGGGCTATCAACACAGCTGCTTCATATATCATATAGTTTTCCACTGTACGACTCGTGACCGGGAGACCACAGATTTTCTGGTACATTTACTTTCATGAGGTTCTTCTTTTCTGTCAACAATGCAAAATACTAAAATACTATTATTGTACAGAAATGTTGTTAGAATCAAATCGTCTGTGTAATATCTTGAATTCTTGATCAATCCTGCCAGTATTTATGCATTTGTTTCACTATTCCATTATTCAATCATTGTATTTAACTTCTATATGAAAACTCGTGCTTTGCTTACTTGTATTGTCTGGTGTCGACACGAATATAAGTGTAACTTGAGTGTGTCGCCACCTAGTCTTGCCACTATATGTTTAAAAAGAAAGACCACAGTTGTTTTCTGTTTGTGCCAGAAACCTGATTCCACTAGGCCATGGAAAATGCTTTTAAGAGATATTGAGAGAAAATCCAGGCTTAGTGTAGAACACGATGACAATGGTATATTTTCTCAAGTCACTGGGTTTGCATCCCCAGCCATAGAAATTATTGATGACTGTATGTTGTATGATTATTGCTCAATATCTTCGGATTGTGGATGAGCACTAGACATCCTTCTTCCATGTATACCAACTAACACTAGGTACACCAGATACCTCTTCATAGGTCATATTATTTCTGTACTTGATTCAGCAGCAAATCTCCCAATAGAATCTGATAACATAGATCTTAAGAAGTCAGAAGTGAAGGTGCATACTGGTTGCATTGAATATGACAGGGTTCCTTTATGTATATGTGCACATACAGGAGGTATACATTTATTAGAAGCAATGCCAATGTCTTATCCATCTATGTAATGTTTTCATGACTTCAGCATGGTATATATTTGTTCTGAAGCCAAATTATAGGAAGGACTGTATACGCTTATAGATGACACCCTGCGCTATACATATATAATGGCATTTTTGAGCTTGAACACGAAGAAAGTGTTTTTTTCAGGAAAGTTTCCGACACATTGACAGTAATTTTCATACACCGTGCAATTTTTGTTCCTCGTGAGAAATGCCGAGGCGTAAGAGTAAGAGATTGCCCAAGAAGTTGAGTGCGTGGAAGCAAAGCAGGAATGAGCTGACCAGTGATCGTGGTGAACAGACAATAAGCAGGACTCCATTTAATGTGATGAGGAAATGCAGGGGACAATCAACCAAATTAATCAGTTCGGATTTGTATATATTCTATTGAAGAGTACTGCTAACGGTTTTGTAAAAATTTAATGAAGGATTAAAAGTTGAACATTGTCCATCACACAACTGAAAGACTTGTAACTCACTTTAAAAGTCTGAAGTTTACGTGTTTAACTAGTACGTCACTGTTAATCTAAGTTGAAATCTGTGACTGACCTGGCCTGCTATGTTTACTATACTACCAAGGTGGCAATATTCTCGCTAAACGTTACTCAAGTAACACAGAAGGGAACGGTATTTTAAACGTTACCAGCGCTAGTTCGCCAATGAGCCCCGGCCCTTGCTCACCCACCGTTTTGTCATATTGGAGTAACCTGAATTTTCACGAGGACCAATCAAATCTCAGGGAATTGGCAGCTCAATGATTTGGCGCGACACCGGCGGGAACCACATAGTTTGCAACATTACCGTCTGTAAACTGATATACTAGTATTGTGCAGATCATGACACAATAACAAGCGATGTGCTCGCATGTCACCACTGCTAGTATATACATGTACACGTACAGTTTCTCCTTTTTGCCTGTCTAAGAATAATGTAGTGTAAAATTGCCAACTTAGGCCACACCAATTTAATTTGTTGGTTCTCGGATTTTTTCAGAAAAAATATGAAGCGACAGGGCGAAAAAAAATAAAAAATAAAAACAGGTCTAGGCATCCTATTATAGGCTTAAATGCTACAAAATGAGCCATGAAGTCAACACAAAAGGCTGGGTTAAAATTTAAACATTGAATTTTGAACTTTTAATCAAACCACTGCAATGATAGATGGGAAAACTGTAACAACTAGGAAGAAAAGGACTTTCCTCAACTGTTGGGGGGCAAAACATGAGCATTTTTCAGTTGATTCAGGACCAGAATCAGATTTTTTTTTTTTTTTTGCAAATCAGAAAAAAACGAAGAGGCGAATCTGAGAACCAACAAATTTAATTGGTGTGGCCTTACTAAAAGAAAGGTAGGGACCAATCGAAGGAATTGGACGGGTAACGCTTTCAAAACATGTTAATATATCCACTAAAATTCAAAGTGAAGCACATCGTAACTCACTACTCCAACGGGTAACCGACCAGGATAGCATGCATTAGTTCACCTAATGATTTGTCATATTCACAATCACAACGTCAACATTTATACAACAACAACAAAAAAATAAGACGGCAGACATCAACCTGTCTCCGGAAGTGTCACCATGTGGCCACCATGTGAATAATTGTGTTCTTTTTAACTCATGCACTGATAATTACCTTCCGGCTTTTAACAGTCATGCCTTCAAATCCAGCATTCCAGCATCAACCCCAACTGATGTATTTAAATTTTTTCACAGTACTCCTGTATGCAACTCTTAAATAAAAAAAGATGAACAAAAACAAGTTAAGCTATGTAGACAACCCAAACTTGCTCACATGTTAACAAACTTAAATTTAATGTAGAATATGACAAAATCATCAATCCCTTTCCTTACTATTGTGACTCTGATGTGTGTGTTTCTCAGAACACTGCTATCAACAGTTTGACAGCAGTAGTGGAGAGAACCATCAATGAAATTCGACGCCCATCCTGATTCCCCCCTGACACTCTTCCCTGAGGCTAAGAAGTTGCACGGAAACACAACAGGTTGCTGAAACCTTTCGCCGCCTGTCACTGCCGCTACAACCATGCAAACCCCATGGGCCCAGAGGAAATAGATGAGGTAGGTGCGACTTTTACTTGCATAAATTCCAATTAATTTTTTCCTCTTTATCCTCTTTTTCTAATTGAAAGCACTTTCCATTGCAAAACACTTCTATTTTCCTACTAACTTTAAATGTATTAACTAAAGCTTGGATTAGTACTAATGCTTTTCATTTATGCTCACATAATTTGATTTTTTTTTTCTTCATTTTTTGCCTACTTCTAGACAATGCCTGCGTGACTGAGGTACAAAAACTGGTTTGAGGATTACAAGAAGAAGATAGAACCCAGAGTAGTTCCAAATCCAACATCTTTTTGCCTGCTTCGGACTGGTGGAAAGTCATCTCCTAAGTCTAACTACGGTGTGGTTAATATTTTTTGACTTCCCAAAACCCCCATGTTCACCCCTCGGTAGTTCTACGTACATAGGGCAGCTTACAAGGTCAACTCTGGCAATATTTAGTTAGGACTAGATGTATCTCATTTGTGTCACACATCAATATGTGCAAATGTATGGGTTCTCTACTGTTATCACATGGGCTTCCAAATGTTTCGTAAAATGATTCGAACGCGTTTCGTACACATCGAGTGGGCCGCTTTCGAAACTTTGAACGCCGAAACGGGATGTTAAAATTGACGCCTTTACATTTTTTTAAAATAGATTTGCATTGAAATGTTTGAAATATGTCACCAGAATTCAGCCGTCGTTCGATCTGATCTGCGGTTGGGCTGGTACCTTAGGCCATACTTTTCCAACAGTAAAAAACGCCATTTGCTGTGGAAATGGTGCAGCCAACCAAGGTTCAAGTACAAACTGCAGGATGGAGACTTAATGCTGGCCACATTCTATGAGTTTCTATGTTTGTACCGTTGTTATCTATGGGTGGGATACATGAAATAAAGGGATTCATTCATCCTCCTGTCTGGCAACAACTACAGTAAAATAAACTTGTTGTTAAAGTTTATGAATTCAGTACTATCTGCCAGCAGTTGAAGTGTACTGGAGTGCAGAGAATGGGCATAGCAGTCAGCAGTTGAAGAACAGAAAGGGAAGTTGTCTTACTTGGTATTTAGTAAAAAAATAGTATACAACTACCGCTTTTACCCCATACACAAACTGAAGCCAATATGTTGATACATTATATCTGAAAGAATGGGATACATTTTATATTGAAGGTAAAAGTAACTAGCAATACAATGACTCTTAGTTTTGTCATTGTGCAGTTGCTACACACTCCCTTTGGATGGGAGAATGGACTGTCCTGGCCACAGCTCTCAATACTGTACGTACAGCAAAACGGATAAGACCAGAGCCTGAGATCATGCCTGTTTAAATGGTGGTACAAAAGGACAATCCACCACTGAGAGTGAGGCGTTTCCACCGTTCTGATGCGCGCGAAGCTGGCATCATGACATACACGTATGCCCGTATGGGCGGCGACTGGTTGCAGGTGGGGTGGGTGAAGGAGACCGACCGGGAGGCGGTGGAGAAGATGGCGCGAGGGGGCGGGCGTTGAGGACTTGACAGTGACGGGACGCCTACATCAAGAGGGGATACTGTGTCAGTAAGATTAACATTTCTATGTAAATAAAATCTAGCTCACAAATTTTGTTTGGGAGATGATGCTGTGAAGAAGTCATCTACTGTACCCTTATATTTCTTTGACAACTCATGCGAAATCATCTACTTCTAGGTATTATTCTTCTACAGAAAGTTTTCTTTACAGTTATCGTGGGAATGTCTCAGTTGCTCAGTGAATAAGGAGTAGCTTGTCACCCTGTTCTCTCCCCGGCCCATGTATTTAAAACGTGAAAAAAAACCGTCACATTATTTATGAGTGATTGTTAATATCTTTCTCCTTCTAGGTTGTTGTAGCGTTTACGGATATCATTGAGAAATATTTGGGAAGTAACTCTGTGTTGAGGGATGGGGACTTCTTGTTTTTGTTGCATCCTCATCGCGGGGCACGTATTGTGGAACTTGTTTGTAATGACACCCCTATTATGACAGTTAAAGACCGTTTCCAGTCTTCCTCTATCCTTATTTCCAGTTTCTTTCTTGTTTTGACGATGACGACTACGACAAGCGTGTCGTCTTTAACATCTACCTTGGGCAGCTCTGTGCAGGCCAGAGTGTGTTTTTTGTTCACAACTCTTTGTCTTTCTCTGACAGGAGCGTCTTTTCAGTTGATGACGGACTCCACCTCATGTCCATGTTAATATGAAATGTCTGAATATTTATAGATACTACAATGAATTTAGGTTATTGACCGAATAAAATAGAAATGGAATAAAAATAATTTAAAAAATTAATAAAAAAAATTAAAATAAAATAAATAGTAAAAAAATAATAATAAAAAAATTAATTAAAAAAATAATTTTTAAAAAAATTTAAAAAAAAAACGTCTCGGCTATGACGCATCACGAAATCGTGCGCTTATTCATGCCATCAGAAGGGGCGTGACAGTACAGCTGGAACCAATGGAAATCCCGTTCGCCCGTTTGTACAAGGTAAGGGCTGCAGCGCAAGGTTCTAACGTTACGGACATTGCCGAGGGCGCTTCGACGGACAACGCCAAACGCCCGACTCGACGGACATTCGCGGCTAGGGTAGTGGCGGGTGGCGGCGATATCAAATAAGATCGCATCAATCAGAGGACACTGACACTGCGTCCTTCAACTCATATATATATTCAAAATGATTCTGGCTTCTGTTCAGACAAGGGGTCCGAGGAAGCCACCTTTAATAATAAGACGATTTTGTAGACAGGGCGTTTAGAGGGGGAACAGCATACATGTACATTGTAATTACTACAATGTAAAAAATTAATACGTGAGCGAAAATAAATTACAAGCAAAATTAACATCTTTGAGCAAATTTACCGATCTTAATAAAGTTCACTTTTTTAATGCGAAAAAAAATATAAATGGTCAGAAAAAGTCATACTGTTGACAACTATGTGGCCATGTTGGCTGGAGTGAGCATTTGAATACATCTAAAGGTTCTCAATCGGTACATATAAAAGCTATAATGTCAATGGTCTGGGAAAAGTTTTTAGCATTAAACTCAAATTACAGTCTATAACTTGCACCGGTACCAGAGGTATGCAGAAATGAGTATTTCGAGCCCTGTTAGTAAGTAATCTAATTATTGAACAGTGCAATTTGTACTTCTAACTTCATAGTATTTGCACTTGACATTAAAGGGACACCAAGTTCTTGTTCTGTACAACTGGGACTTCCCTGTCTACATTTACACCATCAAGGACATTTAGCAATGCTTGTTTAACTTAGAAACTTAAAACTATGATGAGTAATGATGGGATATGACTGGATTACATTGCATTGGTTTTGGTATATTTGAAATTATGGAGAAGTTTTCAATAATACTTACTGTTGTTTTAGGCCTGGCCACAAGAAAGAAGTAGGAAAGTGACATTAGAATGAAGAACTGTATGGCTAGAGAGAAGCAGAAGAAAGTAAAACCAAAAAGTAAATTGTAAACTCATTTTCCCATTCTACAGAACTTCTTGATATTTTGAACAAATTCGGCATTTGTGGTTTATCAGATAACCATTCTAGATCCATGACAGAAATGGTTTTAATTTTGAAAAAAAAAGTCCTCTCCATTATTTTGTTAAAGATAGCTTTGTACTGTGTCAATAGATAATATAGATGTTGTATGTTCACATGCTGTTGTCAGGCCAAATGAATGCAGAATCTGGCATGGCACTTTTGTCATGTCAGTGCGGTCTAAACCTTCAAAGCTCCTCACCTCAACACGGACAACTGACATCACCAAAAAAGAAACGGAGGCGTAAACTGACGTATATCCATTTACACTCTTATGCACGACCCGCCTTCAAAAGTATGAAGTAATGAGTGTCTGAGTGGCAGGAACAAAAGGCATTTCATATTGTCGATGTCAATGAGCTTAGTGTCATTTCTCCATTGCAGAAACGTAGTGAAATATCTTACAACTTTTAATGAGCCGCTATAGTACACACAATTAGATGTGTAACACCATATCATAAATATTTAGTACGACACGTCACGTGGCGATGCGACGTTTAGTGTAACCTGCAGACCCGTCTGAGGTTGAGATTGACGACAGCACGTCACCGGTACAACCTAGGTCTTCTGGCATTAATAGCTGATGAAGAGAGGTAGGTAGAACTGGTGCGTCGCAAAAGTAACCGAGGGCCTACTTTCGAAAGTACTTTAACAGCAACGCAGGAAGTGTACCGTGGCAGCTCAATGCTATTAAGCATTAAAACGACTGAATATCGTTACTTCTGTTGAAATTCGGACTGAAAATAAATGCTGGGGTTTACCTTCATTTTCAACAAAGTCTACTTCATGAGCTTAAGTCATCACAAAGAAGTGGTGATTATCCAAGTACACAACATCTGGTCCGGGTCAAACATCTGGTTCTGACGGTGAGGTTTCCACAGGCGACAACCGGACCTAAGCTTTGGATCTCTAGATTAGCTGGAAGTGCAAACGACCGGCGAGGTACGCCGATTAGTATTTGGAGGGTTTAAACGACGGACAGTTGGACGATATTCAGCCAAGTTCCACTCAGAGGACAGAGAAGGTCAAGTTGTTATACCACAAGTTTACAAAGCAGTCAGAAGAAGGCTACTTACATTCTGCGAAAGACTACGACAGCATGGATGAGAGAACAGTGACTCGACTTTTAGAAGACCTTCACAAGAACAATAACACAATATCGTTAGAGGAGAAAAAGGAGAAACTAATTTAAAGCCTTAAACTAAACAAACGCAGCTGCTGGTGAAGCGAGTGCGCGAAATTCCAAATGTTCCAAAGGATGACGAGGGGGTCCAGACAGGTTAGTATGATCAACATTATAATAAGCCCTTGTCAAGGCCAGTTGACACTTTGGGTATATTTAATTTTGTCACATCATTCATGTGATAGTTTCTTTATAGTGTTGCATTAGGCAAGTCTGGAGCCTGCTCTCGTCATCGTGGGCACAGAGGCCAATGTAATAAAGAGTAACTAGTATGTCTTCTGGGGTGAAAGGTACAGGGAAGACGAGTTGAACAGGGAGAGAGAGGAGCCGAAGACACTGGAAGAAAAAAAGAAAGAGACTGAAAAAGGATCATACTAGGATAGAAAAAAGAAGCCGTGAAGTTGATAAGGACAGGGTAAACCTAGAGTGTGAAAGGTCGAAGCTTTAGAAGCATGCAAAGAAAAGTGAATGAGAAAGAGAAGGAGGTTGAACAGAAAACGACTGAAATCGAGATGCTTATGCAATCTTTGTTGTCCGTAAAATACACAGTACTTGCAATGAGACAGGTTTTACATAATTGTTGGATTTATTTCATAGTTAAAAATCATCCCTGACTGAAATCATGACAGAAATACATATTGCACTCAGGAACAATGACAGATATCAGAAGTATAATCAATAAGGAATCCACTTGGAACGTAACCTAGGTGCCATCCCCCTAATGTCGCTAGCTACAACTGGTAAGATAGCGACCTTATAGAGCGGGCGAATACTAGTGGGCATGGAACCCAGCCTACATGGAACGAGCAACAGAAAAATACTAAGCCAAGTCTTACCATTAACTTTCACACCACAGCAATACTACTGTGGTTAACTAAGTTTCTGCCAAAGCTTATGAAGTAATAGCACTGTAAGGCTAGTGCATGGGTGGTTAAAAAAAGCGGTCAGGTTGCGGTTAATTGATTGTGCAACACCACAACCCATCCCTGAAACATTGCCTATACTTAAACTATTACGTCACCGTTAATCTATGTTAAAATCTGTGAATGACTTGGCCTGCTATATTTACTATACTACCAAGGTGGCAATATTCTCGCCAAACGTTCCTCAAGTAACAAAGGAAGGGAACGGTATCAGCGCTAGTTCAGTTCGCCAATGGGCCCTGGTCCTCGTCCATCCCCCGTTTTGTCATTTTGGGGAGGACCAATCAAATCGCCGTATAGAGGCCGGCGGGAACCACATAGTTTGCAACATTACGGTCTGTAACCTGATATATTGTTCTTGTCATGACACAATAACAAGCACTGTGCCCGCATGTCAACACTGCTAGAATATATACAATTTCTCCTTTTCGCCTGTCTAAGAATAATGTAGTATAAAATTGTCAACTGCCAAATGAGAGGGATTGGACCGGCTAACGCTTTCAAAACAAGTTCATATATTCACTAAAATTCAAACGACATAGTGAAGCACATCGTTACTTACTACCCCAACAGATAGCCGACGAGGATAGCATGCATTATTTCACTTAATGCTTGTCATATTCACAATCACAACGTCAACATTCATACAACAAGAGAACACGATGGCAGAGATCAACCTGTCTCAGGAATACCAGTCGTCAGAGTCGAGTGGAGAAGACGAGCAGGGAACCCATATCTTTACGGTGAGGCGGCTTTAGTGGGAATCAAGTCGGCCCAGGAAGTTAAAGGAGGCCTTGGACAAGGTGTGCCCCAAAAAGGTGTTCGCCGTGTCGTGTCGGACGAGTGGTCCAACCGGCAGATGCCAGATGGTACGCCGGCGTGGGCACGGAGGCGTAGCCAAGATGAGGGGTTGAAGGACAGCCTAAATGAAGACCTCGAGGAGTGAGACCTTGGAAGTTTTAGTGCTGAGATAAAGAGAGGAGGGTAGATTATACATGTGGACGTGGGGAAGCTGTAGGGTTAGACTGCAGATGTGTAGATTTGTTGGTTCCTTAGTTTACGTTAGTCAAGGTTGAGTGAAAGAAGTGGTACTACTAATATTACTTTGTCATATATCTATATCCACTTGATACAGTATTGGTACCACCTTGTCTCCCTGTTGATGTAGTTATAGAGTGTGGCAGATTGCTACATTATGCTGATTATATGTGTGAAGGTTTTTGGTTTCTGGTACATCCCCAAGTTTTCCTTAGCTTATTGCAAATCGCGTTTTGTATTTTGTTGATTTCATACTTTAGAGATGATTGCTTAGTGCATAGATACAAATAAATAAATTGTCGGAAAGTTAAAGCTCTTGCTGTTTTCTCTTATGCTAATGCTAAGGTTTTTAGTAGATGTTTAAAAGCGTAAAGTCGCCGTTTAAGTTCCAATAAGGGTCAGAAAAAGGTCACTTCACATTAAACGTTTCGATGGATTAGTAAATCTACTTTTCATGATTACATTTGATAAATTTTGTTTATTTTTTGCCTACTTCTAGACAATGCTATCTAGACTTTCATGGCATTCTACCGGGATGACGTGCCCAACGGAGCGTACCAATCAAGATGTGCTATTTACTATTTTAAGAACCTTGTAGTGCCAGAAGACAGTGCCAAGACAAAAGCATGCAAACTATTACAACTTGTTGAAGCATTTATTATTACCTAGATTTAAAAAAAATCAAGGAGCAATGCATGGTCACAAGTATTGTTTGTATTACCATGCATCCATTCCAAACAGTAGGGTAGCGAGAGGTCGTAAGTGCATACAAATTGTCTGTCCCCAATTTGTATTGCATTAAGGAGTTACACGACATAAAAAATGCAGTCCTGGAATGGTACAAGTCCATGATTTTAAATTTCTTATTCAGTGTTCAACTTGTTTACGTTGCTAAAGGAACAAAAACTGGTGTGAGGAGTACAAGAAGAAGATGGAATCCAGAGTAGTCTCACATCCAACATCTTTGTTTACATGTATGCTCCGGATGGAAAGTCATCTCCTAAGTCTAACTACGGTGTTGTTAATATTTCTCGGCTTCCCAATGCCGCCATGTTCACCCCTCGGAAGTTCTATGTGCATTGGGCAGCTCACATCGTCATGGTCAACTCTGGCAATATTTCGTTAAAAACACCAGATGTATCTAATTTGTGTAGCGTTTCGTGAGCCGCTTTGGAAACTTCGAACACCGAAATGGGATGTTTAATAAATAACCAAATTTTTGCACGCTTCGCATTGAAATGATTGCTTTCTCGGGTGGATATGACATAAATAGAATACTATACGGCATTACAGATCTCCCTCCGGAATTCAGCCGTCGTTCTATCCGACCTGCGGTTGGGCTGGTACCTCAGGCCATACGGAAAACACCGTGTAGTATTCTATATATATATTGTAGAAACAAAGAATTAATGAAATGCCAGTTAATTTTTTTAACAGTAAAAAGAAGTGCTATTTGCTGTGGAAGTGGTGCAGGCAACTGAGATTCAAATACAAACTGCAGGCTGGAGATTTCATGCTGGCCACAAACATCCTCCTGTCTGGCAATAAAGGAGGCACTACAGTAAAATAAACCTTGTTAAAGCTCATGAATTTAGGATGTGTGGGCCCCAAAACGCTCCACGCAATTCAAAACCAGTTCTGTCTGCCACCATAAGGGCAGAATACTCTTCATGCTGAATAGATTTAGAGATTATAAAGAACACTTTCATGCCCCGCCGGCAAGAACGCGTGTTCTTTACTAAATATTCGTTCGAAACAGGCGTGCCGACGACAGTACTTTGAAAGGTGTTTACGATGCCATTTGTAATAAGGAGGCTGAAGTAGTAATAGAGAAACAGCGTGCTCCAAAAAAGTCTGGGGAGAAACAGGTAATTGCTAAGTTAAGCAATTAAACACTAGTTGATAAGATGCCATATTACGAATTAGTTCCATGTTGTTACTACTCGAGAAAACTGGCGCAAATTTTTACCCATGTTGTAAACTCCCACTTTTGTTATAATCTGGATTTATTTAATTTAATGATGTGTGGGCCACCAGATGCTCTACTCAATCCAAAAGCAGTACTGTTTGCCAGCAGTTGAAGTGTACTGGAGTGCAGAGAATGGGCATAGCATTCAGCAGTTGAAGAACAGAAAGGGAAGTTTGATGAGTAATGGTGGATATGGCTGGATTACAATGCATTGGTTTTGGTATATTTGGAATCATGAAGAAGTATCTAGTAATACGTATTGTATTTTAGGCCAGGCCATCAGAAAGAAGGAAAAAAGTGACATTAGAATGAAAAACTGTATGGGTAGAGAGAAGCAGAAGAAAGTAAAACCAAAAAGTAAATTGTGACGTGTGTCATTTCATTTTCCCATTCTACAGAACTTCTTGATATTTGGAACAAATTCGGCATTTATGGTTCATCAGATACCCATTCTAGATCCATGACAGGAATGGTTTTAATTTTGATGAAAAAGGTCCTACCCATTCCTTTGCTGAAGATAGCTTTTGTACCGTGTCAATAGATGGTGCATGTTCACATCCTGTTGTCAGGCCAAATGAATCCAGAAGCTGGCATGGCACTTCTGTCATGTCAGTGCAGCCTAAACCTTCAAAGCTCCTCAACTCAACTGACATCACCGAAAAAACAAACGGAGGCGTGAACTGACGTATATCCATTTCCACTCTTATGCACGACCCACTGGCAAAAGTATGAAGTAATGAGTGTCTAAGTGGCGGGGACAAAAGGCATTTCATATTGTCGATGTCAAGGAGCTTAGTGTCATTTTTCCATTCCAGAAACGTACGGAAATATCTTACAACTTTTAATGAGCAGCTATACTTCACAAAATTACATGTGTAATATATGTTATATGTGTTAATATTATCAATATTTAATACGACACGTCACGTGGCGATGTGGCGTTTAGTGCAACCTGCTGACCCGTCTGAGGTTGAGATTGGCCATAGCGCGTCACCATTACAACCTAGGTCTTCTGGCATTGGTAGCTGAAGAAGAGAGGCGGGCAGAACTGGTACATCGCAGGAAGTGTACCGTGGCAGCTCCATGCTATTGAATATTAAAACGACTGAATATCGTTACTTCTGTTGAAATTTTGACTGAAAATAAATGCTGGAGTTTACCTTAATTTTCATCAAAGTCTTGAGATTAAGTTATCACAAAGAGGTGATTATCCAACTTCAGAACATCTGGTCCGGGCCTAACATCTCCTCCTGGCGGTGTGGTTTCCAAAAGTGACAATCGGACCTGAGCATTGGATCTCTAGATTAGCTGGTCCAAACGACGGGCGAGGTACGCCGATTAATATTCGGAGGGTTTGAGCGACGGACAGTGGGACGGCATTCACCAACAAGTTCTGCCAAGTTCCACTCCAAGGACAGAGAAGGTCAACAAGATGGCGACCGACACAATCGAAAATCCCGTTATTTGCATGACGTCGTGTCCCGGACATCTCGCGAGACTTCGCCAAATCTCGGCCGCCATTTGAGGGGCAGGTTCGAGCTTAACCCAGTATTCAGAGGGGCACTGAACCTGACAGTGGTAGTTGGAGACAGAGTCACAAAAAAAGAAAGGAACATGTAGTAATTGTTTCAGTAACCTTGTTCGAATTGTTACCATATGTTGAGAAAATAATTTTGTTGGAATTTGATGGAATATTAAAATAAAGTTGCAATTGCCAATTGAATTTGATTGAATATGGAAATAACGTTGCAATTGACAATTGAATTGACAATTGAATATGAAACCGAAGTTGCAGTTGACAATTGAATTTGATTTTTTTTACTGACAAGACCAGAAACAGTCACTTTCTTATTAGTCTTACAGGTACTATATACATGATTTGAGGGTGCCTCAAGGGGGAATTCGGAGGGAGAAGGTACCTCAGGCGGGGAGTCTCAGGATCAAGACATCCGGGACAAGAATGCTGAACGTCGGACATACATTCTCCAAGATCATCTAAAAGGGTAGGGTGATCATAATGAATTTAACAGAATGATATTTTTTTAACCCCAAAAAAACCTTTACGAGAAGTACAAGTAGTACATGTGCAAGTACATGGATTTTTATGTTACGACTTTTTTTTTCACAACAGACTGAGCTACCATCGCATCTGGAGTTGTAAAGCAGTAGCCAGGTCCCTGGGAAGTACACTACGTTGTACATCCATGTGGTGGCTTCTACAACAGGGGTAATTGTAGTCTTTGTAACTAAACAGTTCACTTGGCTTGTTATATGTTCATCTCATCTCACATTTGTAAAGTACTGTTTGGTTTCTTGTCAATATCAAATTAAGGAACATGTAGCAATATTTTTTTAACTATGGTGAGTGATATGACTGGATTACAATGCATTGGTTTTGTTATATTTGGAATTATGGAGAAGTTTTTAATAATACTTATTGTTGTTTCAGGCCTGGCCACAAGAAGGAAGGAAGAAAGTGACATTAGAATGAAGAACTGTATGGCTAGAGAGAAGCCGAAGAAAGTAAAACCAAAAAGTAAATTGTAAACTCCTTTTCCCATTCTACAGAACTTCTTGATATTTTGAACAAGTTCGGTATTTGTGGTTCATCAGATACCCACTCTAGATCCATGACAGGAATGGTTTTAATTTTGATCAAAAAGGTCCTCTGCATTCCTTTGTTAAACATAGCTTTGTACTGGGTCAATCGATGATATATAAGTTGCATGTTCACATGCTGTTGTCAGGCCAAATGAACCCAGAAGCTGGTCTGACATGGCACTTCTGTCATGTCAGTGCAGCCTAAACCTTCAAAGCTCCTCAACTCAACTGACATCACCAAAAAAACAAACGGAGGCGTGAACTGACGTATATCCATTTCCACTCTTATGCACGACCCTCATGGCAAAATATGAAGTAATGAGTGTCGAAGTGGCAGGGACAAAAGGCATTTCATATTGTCGATGTCAAGGAGCTTAGTGTCATTTCTCCATTGCAGAAACGTAGTGAAATATCTTACAACTTTTAATGAGCAGCTATACTACACAAAATTACATGTGTAATATATGTTATATGTGTTAATATTATCAATATTTAATACGTCACGTGGCGATGCGACGTTTAGTGCAACCTGCTGACCCGTCTGAGGTTGAGATTGGCGACAGCGCGTCACCAGTACAACCAGATTGCTGCAACAGGAAAGATGAAAAAAACAGAACAAACCTGTAGGCTGTAGTGATAATGATGACACATCTAGTGATTCTAATGATGATAAAATGACAATGTACGTTGTGTTAATACTCAAATCATATGAATCATTAAGTTTTGGAGATTTGTACAGCATTTTCATTACATATTATGACTAACTTTATGACATTTTAATATCACTTGCTATGAATTAGATTTAAATAATGGTCTGTTATCTAAAACCAATCACAACTTCTGCAAAATATACGTGCTATTATTGTTATTTTTGTTAAGGACTGTGATCTATGTAAATTTTATCAAGCTTAGGGAGTAAAAGTAGCGAAAACATTATGAAGTTCAAGGTGCAGCGGTGGACTATTATACTATTGTACAAATAAAACTGAATACGGCAGCTGACAGAAAATGTCATCATTGGTCCTTCAAACGTTATCACAAAAATAACATTTCTTATTCAGAACAATGAAGTAACCAGCATTCAATACACAAATATTCATGGCAGGTATGTATCATATGTTTGTGCCAATTTCAGCAAAATTGCTTCAACTATCAGGCACAGGAGCCAAAATCTACAATTTAACTAAAAACTAGCTCCAAATGCCACAAAATTGGAAACAGAATGAGATGCCTCCATGTACACACTAAGATACTTCGCTCAAAATGGTCAGGAAATAGACATTCCCCCACAACCATTTAAAAGTATTATCTCCTGCGTTGCTAGGGAGATATGTTTCCTTAGCAACAGTTACCAAAGAAACATAATATAAATTTCAAAGGTCCTGTAGATTAATAGTTTTTCTCCGATAGAAGTTTTCTTCAAGTTTTACATATCTGATGCATTAGAGAAAAGGCGCAGACTTGAGGTGGGTGTGTAGGATTTTTATTTCATAAGCACTTGAACGCAAATGCGTATATAATGTAATTTTACACGGTAAACCGACGTCCTAATAGGACATTGCTATCAGTAGCGAGGCTTATACGTGTGGATTTGGTCGCGTCGTGTTAAATCAAGTGTTCGGTGAAGTCTTAAATGTTGCATCGACAAACATTCGGCTTCTGTATCATTATTTGGAGGGAATTTTGAGTTCGCAGAAAGTACCATTGAAAAAAAAGACGGCCACCAAGTGCAAAAGATGATATTCATTTCACTTAGAGTACACAAAAAATACAGATGCATATCAGACAAAGATTTATGTAAAGAAGGGGTTTACGATCTTCTTAGTGATTTAATGTTAGAGGGCAAGTTTAAGAAGAGGGATTCCATTATGGCAGATAAGGGGTTTTTCATAGATAAGGAGCTAGAAGAATGCCCTCGTCTGTTATGCCAAGTATCTAGCAGAAAAAGGCTTTCCCATGACCGTCAGGGTGATGAAGGCACATGCCCAGGCAATCCAATAGAAAACGGCCAAATCAAAAGGAGAAAAAAACCGGTCCAGCTAGTCGGGGCCGGGGAAGAGGTGGTGGAGAGGGTTCCGAAGACGCCATTCTGACCTCATCTTGAGGTCGCCAGAGCAGCTTGACAAAGATAGGACGTCATTTTTTAGTCCAAGGGCGGTTTTCGAGCACTTCGAGCGCATGGAGCAGATCTTGATGGATGCAATAGCAAAAGTCGAAAAACCCCACGTCATCTTCAACAGGTTGCATTTGTAAGTGGATGGCCATCAGACTGGGTGAAGTCCGTCTTCATTACTATCCCCAAGGTGCCTGGCACCATCGACTGTTCCGAGCACCGTACCATAGCCCTTATATCCCATGTCAGTAAGGTTCTTCTCCGAATCCTCCTACGACGGATGGAAAGAGTGGCAGACCAGGAGTTTGCAGAAGAGCAGATGGGTTTTAGGAAGAGGGTGGGTACAAGGGACCAGATCTTCAACCTAAGGCACGGCGGTTTCGCTTCAGCATCTTGGTTTGCGCCTGCGCGAAAATTTGAATTTTGAATTCCGCGCCATGCGCCACCTACGGCCGCGGCCGGTACTGCAGCCTAGTCCCCCATTGTTATGTGCGCACCAACTTTGACCAACCATAACTCGCTAATCCGGTCACATGACGGGCTGAGTTTGTAGAAGAAGGCAGCCATGTTTGCAGGCTTCGTGTGGGAAGTGTTTCATGGAAGTCCGCCTAAAATATCGCGGTGCTTGGACAGACGGCAGCGACGTAGCGTACAATGGCGAGATTACACGAAGCGGGAAGTGAAGGCCAAGTTCAGCCCGTGTTTGGTTACCTTTTCCAAGTTTTCCCGTGGATGAAACCTCCTGAAATCGATCTGTTTGCACGTGTTTTGGTGGAGAGAAACCCTCGTCTACTTTTTTTCTACAACGCCGGAGATTACAGCAAAACAGGTGAGTACTAGGCATTTTTTTTACATAATTACTAATCTGCATATCCCCCCACGTGACTTTATCTTATTAGGCGGTGATTAGATTACGGATTTCGTGAAAGTAAATGCACCAGGGATCGAGGAAAGGCATTTGTTTACGTGTAAACAAGCCCTGTTAGTGTTACAAATAATTTAAAAAATCTGGTACCGGTACAGAGTGTACAGAATGTTCCTATTCTAGGTCTATATGATCGTTCTAGTTCGGAAGATCGATTTGAGCCAAAACTTTTCAGGTCGTTCTGCAAATATTCAGGCACAATATTATTACTCCCCTAGTCTTCAAAATAAATGTATGCAGTGCTGACCCTCCTTATAAAGATATAAGTAGAGTTATGAATCTTGAACACAACTTGTTAAGTGGTAGGTCACAATATTTTGTCTATCCATGTAAAATGATGTCAAGAGTTTGCACATTCTTGTGTGTGTAAATGTGTAAATATTGACAACAGGCACAACAGGAAAGCTCATAACCAGGCTTTACCAATTTTACATTTTCATATACAGGGCTCAGCATATTTTTCTGTTTCCTGTAATAATACAACAATGTACTATGTCAAGCTTGTTTCATTTTTTTTCCAATATCAAATTGGACTGCACAGCGAAATACAAACTGCTAGCACAGTAGATCACAGGGCTCGAAATTCATGTTTGGTAATACTAGTTCAGCTAGTGCACCCAACCTAACCTTTGTGTGCACTACTAGTATATAAGATAAAATAAGTAGAATGTTAGCAAACACTGCTAAAGAAAAGTACTTTAACAATGCTATTCTTATTTTTCTAAATCTGACACTGTTGGTGTTAAGAATATGTTGTATATAGAGCTGTGTACCTAAACAAATTTTAGATACAGGTACAGGTACACGCTAACACAGGTTTAGGTACAGGTCTGGACCTGAGACTGTACCTGAACAATTCGTGCTCTTCTGAACTCCTCCTTTAACAAGAAAAACATTAATAAACTTAGTTTTTCCGAGACAGCCGTAGCTGTATACATTTAAGTAACATTTTTACTTACATCATCATCCTCCATCATACATATACCTTTGAAAATATTATGGTGCACTAAGGTGCACATGCAGTGATGCACCCAGTATTTTATTTTCAGAGCCTTGGCTTACTTACAACAAGATGCCTTAACATTACAAAGTATTTGCAAATTCAACATAATTAGATATTTTTAGAGACCCAGGTTTGACATATCTTTCAATACATTTTGCATCAGAAATATTGCAAGGTGTTGGACTACATACACTGATCATGTGCATCTACAGATTATAACATCAGGTACAAGCACAGGTAAAGCGTAAAGGTTACTGGTACATAGGTTTACATACAGGCCTGGGTAGGCTAGATAAGTAACAGTATTATTATTATTATTAACCACAAATGACTAAATTATCTATACTACAGAGTCCTCTTTCTCTTCACAGGCTCAGGAATCTTGCCCGTGTGGTCTGGGCTGACCTTTAGCAGGTGTGCCTTCAGTGTAGCCTTCAGCCGTGCAACAGGGTCAGCGATGGAACGTGTTGACTGGGAGATGTGGTTGAACTGTGCGTGCACTTCTTCAATCCCCTGCTCTGCCAGAAAACCAAGGCCGAAGCCCCAGTGGCGGATACACGGGACCACATGATCTTCCAGTAAGTGCATCTTTATACTCACGGATTTGGAGTCCCTCCGGTAGTGCGACATAAACTCTTTTATGTCGTGCGCTAGAAGAATGTCAAAATATATATTTATTCAAAGTCAAAGATTGTGTTAAATCCTGAATAAGACTAAGGGTAAAATTGAAGGAGCCATCCCTCTCTTTTTATTTTAAATTGATAAAAAAATTGCCGCAATACTAATACCTCAGGTACTCCAGCAACACACATGACACTTAGAGTCAGCTCTAATTGTTTGCTCCTGTTTTATTAGCCAATGTGGCCAAACTGAATAGTTCCAAACTTTTGTATCCATAATAGATGACAGTGTTACCTAGCTGGTCCATCTCTCTCTCCTCTATCCGATCACCACGGGAGTACACCCTGTGGCACTTA
>NW_017803883.1:160152-175535 GCF_001625305.1 Branchiostoma belcheri
ACTTACAGCTGCAGCCGCGGGCTGAATACTGGGACGGAGACTTACAGCTGCAGCCGCGGGAGGGCAACATGGGTAAAATGCCGCGACCCGGGGGCCCGAACTGGATGCCGGGGAGAATGGCAGCACTTTCCAGGGCTGGCGGGGTTGGCGGAACGTGTACGACGAAGGGGGGGTCGTGAACCACACTTGTCGTGACAGGTTCACATGCCGGCGAAGGATGTGTGTCACAGCTCTCAGTTGTAATACCTGACGTCTTAGTCTTTGGTTTCCCAGAAGACTTATTTATTGGACGCCGTCCCCCTCTTCTCAGTGATTCTACTTTAGAACAGTGAACACAGTCACTCCCAAAAGTATGGGGATACCAAGAGATTCTTTTGGCCCTGGATAATTTGGGAGGGTTATACAACCGAGACCTGCACTTGCGACAGAAAAACTTAGGATGAAGGTAAGGCCTGTCTCGAGCAACTTCGATTCCCCAAATTTCTTTGATTTTTGGAGCGTACAGCTCACAGTTTAGGGCAGACAGCTTCTTGTCCTTCTCAGCCTTAGTCAAATTAAATTCCCCACAGAATCTACACAGTCTATTGATGTTCTCAATGTGTGAATCAATACCCCCCCCAGAAGACATGATCCCACATATCCCTGTACAACTTATTGATTGGAATTAATAGATGATCAATTTGTTACGATGGGGTAAGAGGAGTCCAAGAAGCGTTCTGATGACAGCAATAAATCAAGTACTAGCTAGAAAAAATGACGAATTGTAGGCCTAACAAATATCGTATGTCACAACAGTGACGTAATGGGACTCGAAGTTACTCGAAGTACCGGTGTCGTAATTTGTGAGAAAACAAAAGCTATACGAAGAATAAACTATTGAAAGGAAACAAGAAACTGATGTAGTTTTGAGATCAAAATAATAGTATGGCAGCAAAACTGGGGAAGTAAGTGCAAAATGCACTAAAATTTACCGAAATCAGAGCGGAGAAGTAAAGCCGGCAGTATCCCCTGTCACGACGGGCCGATAATGTTTATGTAATTTGAGCGGGAAATTGCCGGCGGGAATTGTTTATTGCGGTGGGCGGGGCTAAAACAGACCACACAGCTTATTTGGGCATGATTGACATCTTTATTACCAATCAGAAAGCTGTAAGATGTTCCTAGATACGCTCGTAAATATTTACGTTGTCAGGCGGCGCCGCCATCTTGGATTTCATAGTCACTACTGCGCAGGCGCAAACCAAGAACCCGGAAGTGCCGTATTTGAAACTGCCGTGAAGGGTACTGATGGAAAAAGCAAGGGAAAGCAACGTGCAGCTCTTTATGGCCTTTATTGATTACAATAAAGCCTTTGACTCAGTTAGACATCAAACCCTATGGGAGGTGATGGGAACTATGGGAGTTTCAGGGCACTTGGTCAAGTTACTACACAACCTGTACAGGGACCAGCAGGCAGCAGTGAGAGTGGAAGATGACCTTACAGACTGGTTCGATGTAAAGAAAGGCGTAAGGCAAGGCTGCTTGCTGTCGCCGATGTGTTTTAACTTTTACTCTGAGGCTGTAATGAGGGAATCTGTGGAGGAACATCCCACGATAGGAGTCAACAAAAGTGGCAGGGTCATCAACAACCTCCGCTTCGCTGTCGACATAGCACTGATAGCTACCTCGCCGGAAGATCTTCAGGTTCTGCTAGACTCTACAGACAGCACATCTAGAGAATACCAACTGGAAATCAGTACCAAAAAGACCAAAGTGATGGCCGTAACCAAAGCACCCACCCAGGTAACGGCCACCTGCCGGGGGGAACAGCTACAACAGGTCCCAAGATTCAAGTACCTGGGATCCACAATGGATCAAACCGCTAGCTGCAGCCACGAGATCAGTGTAAGACTAGGATCAGCTCGTGCAGCCCTCCGAAGCCTAGAGACAATCTGGAAAGACAGGGCCCTCAAGACAGTAACCAAGCTGAAAGTGCTGAGGACTCTTGGTCTGGCCCGTGGTAACCTACGGTTGTGAGGCATGGACCCTACACGCCAGTGACATCCGCAGGATTCAGGCCCTAGAGATGAAATGCTACAGGAAGATCCTGCGCATAAGCTGGACGGACCACCGCACAAATGACTCTGTGTTAGAACAGCTGGGAGTGGAAAGAACACTTTTAAACACCATAAAGAGGCGGAAACTCCAGTACTTTGGGCATGCCACACGAGCAGAGAACATCACCACCCACATACTGCAAGGGGTGATCAACGGAAGGAGGAGCCGTGGAAGACCACGCCGGAGGTGGGGCGACGATGTCCGTGACTGGATGGGCATGCCACTGGCTGAGTGCTCTCACAGGGCCAGAGACAGGAGAGAGTGGAGGAGGCTGATACTGGATGCCACCATAGTCCCCGACCCTCAGACATGAGGATGGGACTAGGTAAAGGTAAAGGTAAAGGTACATCAATGAGATTAAAGAATGTCAAAACACATGAAAAGTCAGGACACAAACATGCAGTCAAGAAATTTGATGCAGAAAAGTTGCCAGTTCAGCAGAGACCAATGCAAAGAGCTGTGCTAAAGATGGAAGAAAAGTGTAGAGCAGATAAAGAGTTTATTCAGAGCATCATTCTACCTTGCTAAAAAGGGTGACTATTCACAGATTTCCCTGATGTAAGGAGCTTACAAAAGTATAATGATGTTGATGTTGGTAAAACATATCTTAACGGAAAGGAAGCTAGAGTCGTCGTTAACTTCATATATGAAGGAATGCGCAAAGAGTTGCGTACAAAAGTAAAAGAGAAGAAACCTCTGAAGACTTCAACTGTTGCAACTTGCAAGACATGCGGGTCAACGATGACGTCGACAAATACCTTTGTCTAGACTGGGGTAGTCTTTGCATATGTTGCCGACTTGCTGACCCCGATTCCAGACTCACGGAAAAGAAAGTCAAGGAACTTCAAGGTAAAGCCTAAACCTCTGGTTTTTGACCATTGAAAACATTGATATCTTTAAAAGAGAGGCACAGGAGAAAGAAGATCAAAAGTGTGAAGACAGGCTGAGGCAGAATAATGAGAGAGAGAGAAAGAGAAGAGAAAGAAAAACGAAAGAGTTGGAAAACAAGCGAAAAGAGAGATTGGAGGCTACACAGAAACAGAGAGGAGAAAAAAAGAAAGAAGATGGAAAAGATGGAAGAGCGATTGTCAAAGAAGAAGGCGGGAAAGAGAAAGAAGAAGCACGTATCTTTACATGTAATAAATGAACTATCGTCTTTTTTACACATGACGTTGATAACTTTCTAATGTTAATATTAAATTGCTGTAGCCTGGGTGCTAGGTACAACCCTCAGTAGAAACCACGCTGGTTTCATTTTCCCTGGCTAGTCACTGTTGTTTTAAGGAGATTATAAATGCGCCTTGTCCTCTTGCGTTAAATGTATTGAAATCGTAGACCCCAAGTGGTAGACTAAGTGAAGGAAATGTAATACAACCGCGACCTCGTCGGAAAGTGACACCTCAATGCTGGATGGCTAGCTTCACCTTAGAGTCAGAAGGAAAAGTGGCTTTAAAGTTTGTTCTTTGACATACATTCTGTTGGCTGTGCTGCCTTACATCTGTAGTGCAAACGAATGTCTTGTCTATATTAATTTCAAGGAGACTGAAAGTGGCGGTAACAAACAATGAATGCCAGCGAATAGGGGAGCGTCTTCGAATCAAAGGGGGATTTCTGCTTACAGTCAGGGATTTGATTACTTAGTGATGTACATGTAGGGCGGGAAAAGTAAGGGCGATATCAATAGTCTGACTGGTTTTTTGCTGGATGACACCCAAGATGAATTGTGGTAGACAGTATTTTTAAAGTTTGGTTTCGGTTGTTTATTTTGTTAACAGAATAATAGTCAAGTACACTTTATAAACAGGAAAAGATCTGTGCTCCATTCCCCCTGCATTGGCAATGTACACTAATGAACATACATTTGAATAATTTTTTTTACAGATATGTATTCATGATACTTTATATTTTTCTCAGGTATATTTAAAAGACTTAGTTGTACTTTTCTTAGAATAAAAATGTCTACCATATCACACCCATTACAAGAACATGTTATTGCTAGCCTTTGTCGGTTCTGTGGTGAGTTTGTACAAACAAACTAAGACAGGGCAAAACAGTTTAAACCACTTCAATTATAATATTGAATATGCCGATAAGATTTAACAAATCTGACTGATTGACGTCCGAAATAAAGGACAGGTCGTACCTACATCCCCCGTCCTTTTGCCATAGGTGTAGGCTCAAACTGTATAGGCCACCTAAGTTGGCATCGCCTACACGTGTGTCCTGGTGCACTCACTGGTACGGTAAAAACATGTATCCCCTGTGAGAAGGTGGTAACACTGAGTAAAGGGGGGAGACCTGCTAAAAAGAAGTCTCCAGGCCAAAAAAAGGGGGGAAAAATGAGAAAGGTGAAATAGTAGAAGAAGAACAGTGTGCCAAAACCTCAATCATGAGATGGCCCAGCTCAGTGGATAGAGAGTGAGAAACAGCACATGGGAAAATATGGATGTTCGCTTGGATTTGGAGCACAGATGGATGGGTTCTTTGGCATTGGCTACTGTTTGTCCAAAGGGGTGAAGAGGCTCATCGTCAATGCCCTTCCTAGCGGCGCAAGCAGGAGAAATGGAGGCGTGTATCCGAAATTATGACGTCAGCGAAACTAAACGCTACACACAGAATTTAGAAACATCATTCTATTGCCATTCTTGGTGACTTCAATGAGAATGAGTAACACTGTTTGTAGCATTTTTTCGGAAGTCTTAATTCCGAGTTCGACAACCGCGGGTCAATGACCCAAGCGCTACGCAGGAACACCCGAGCTTTCCAAATATGGGCATCCGCCCTCGCATGACACAGGAAGAGATCGGTGGACCAGTGTCAGTGGTAGGTTTTCCTTTTCTTTTGTAAAATACGGCCATATCAATACCAGTCTCGAGTAGAGAATATTGCATTGGGATTTTGCGTTCAATACCCACAAGTAGGACTGTAGATTTCCACAGAACGACTTTGTTTTTGTAACTTTTTGCATGTCACCGCCGGACTAAATAAAAAAAAAAAACACTCCTGACTTGATAGAATTTCGTATGCATAGTAATGTGGGCTTGTTGCCGTTGTGAAAATAAAGTAAACAGAATGAATTTTGACGGTCACTTTTTTGTTCTTCCGTAACTATTGTCGACTTTGTATGTAGGTGCGGGGCCTCGGGAGGCGTTTGTTTACGTTTATGACTCATGATATAACATTTTATTTTGTCAGACAGTTTCAATCTTTTTCGGGAAAATACAGTACAGCTCATGCCAAGTGACGTAAGAACCTTTGAATTATGCTTCACCCACACTTTTGTACAATGTTTGATCTCTATTTCGCAACTCCGTGCGTCGACTTCCCCTATGTAGGAGAAAAATAAGAACTTTCCGATGAATCCCGATTTCATGATGCCATGAACTGTACATTGGTCCATCGATCTCTTCTCGCTGGATTGCAGCTAAGACACATCAGAAGGCAAGCATACCATGGCCAGGCTTTCATCGGCAATCACGTTCAAATCATGCCAAATGCATGAACGTTTGAACTAAATGTTCATTTTGAAGCAGATGTGGATTGCAGCTAGACAAAAACCCACAGGGTTTTGGAGCTTCCTTAGGTTTTTCCAGAAGGCAGTGGCAAGGGGTTGTGGCCGACGTGACACCAGAAAGGTCAGGCCAGATTGTAGATAGTAAGTACGTGTAAAACTCCTAGCTTATTATGCTTGGTTTTTCCTTACTATTTGCACTATACTGAAAAAGTGAAATCCATTGAGCATTACGAACATTTTAACCGCCGTCTACTTTTATTTATAAATGCACATTCTACCTGTTTCTAAATGTAGCTGGTAAATTTTATGCTCTACAGTACCGTACGTGACTAATAACCAGTACCCCGGAAATCCCACGGACCGTGGCTGACCTACTAAATGTTCCCGCATTAAATAGGTCCAATAAAACCTGCCATTGTCTAGAAGTTTATTAAAATTCGTAAGGACTTAAATAAACGCAGGGAGGAAGAAAAAGCACGTAATAGGCTGAATGTTTATTTCAAGTAGAAGTAAAACATAATCTAGATAGTATCAGTTTGTTGTTGGCAGTTGGTCAACTGACGCCTCACTAGAAGGGAAAATGGCGAGCTCACAAACGTTTGTTGACCAATGAGAATGTGCCCTGTGTCACCAACTGTCAGAAAATAGTTGGATCGAATCTTCACATCTTGGGCTGTGCGTTGACTTATACTAGCAATAAAGTCCCTGTAATTTTTTTTTTTTTTCCTGGAGAAAGTAGGTGAATCTAAGAAGAAGAGGCTTGAACAAGAATTAGCAATGGCGACAACAACATGCACACGGTGACATGCAGGAATATGCAACTAAAAAAGAATATGTGTACAAATTAAACAAATAGACAACAAAATTGCTAAATTCACTACCAACCTATGTGCACTGCGTCTACTTTTGAAGGAAATAAGCATATCGTTTTGTTAGAAAAGGATAAGTCTGGTAAAACTTGTTAAGCCGACACAGCGCAATAAACGAGCCAGTAACATCAGCAAAGAACAGGCGAACAGAGCACTAGATCCTTTCAATCTTAACCTCAATATAGCGGAGTGCTGTATGTACGAGAGTAGTCTAAAAGGTTTTTCGCCAGAACTCCGTGCACTAGCAAAGCTATTTCTTCCCCACTCCAAGAGGCAACATTATGTAGTGCTATCGGGATTTAGGAGGCAAGTTGTATGAATGCAACGCCCATCTCGGTGCTACGCTTCAGCGTACCGTTTTTTGTTTGGACAAAAATAAAGAGTAGACGTATAAAAGACACTAACCAGAGTTAGTTTGAAAGCTAAGGTTATCACAATAGACCATGCCTTGAAGACCAACAGGAGAGCAAGGGTGACCACGGGCACAAATACAGACGATAGTCACCAAAATTAAGTCATCATACATCTACCATTGACAAAAAAAATGTACTAAGACTTAGAAACCAAAGCATAAGTCGACTAAATTTTGCAGTGGCCCCCTAAAGGACAAACGAGTGTAACTGTGACGATCCTCACATCGCATGCATGTGACACTGCCTCGCCACGCTTTGCGCCAGCCAAGATATCCATCCGCAATACCTTAATTTTTTTCTTTTTTGAACACGTCAACTTATGTATTTTTAAAAGGCGGGATTACTATCTTATTCTTTTACAATTTTCATTTGGTGTTGGAAGAAAACTTAAATATTTTTATAGTAATTTATCCGTTTACGAGTTAGCACTACTTTTTGTCTGCACTTTTGTATACATGTACACAGTGCAGTGCAACATGACTTCCCGCCTCTAGAAAAATATGGGTCTGCATGTGGTTTGACCTGTGAGAAGGCAGAAAGGTAAAATTCTTGTTCTAATAGAGAATCTTTTCCCTCACTTGTACTTGTTGAGGTCTCCTCGAGTCAGTCGTCTCCCTCAAGGCTAAAATAAATGGTTATATTTAATATTTAAAATTTCCACACTAATTCATCCTTTGCTACATTGCGCACCCAAAGGCGAATACAATATCCACACATGGCCGCAAATACCCCATGTGGAGTCCTGCCATTGAAAACGATCTGCAACTGGTGCCGACCGGAGTTCGAGACAGACATAAAGTACAAAGTTGCCGACAGAAAATAGTACGACACTTTTGACAGCATTTGTGCCTTTTTTTTAAGTTGTAACATCCTGCCAATCTGAATCTTGCTACAGAATACAAGACTTTGTAGTGACCGTAAGTAATACCGATTCTTTCTAGCTGCATTTGTTTCTTATATTTCTGTCAGCTAATACGCGGATTGCTACAAGTTTCTTCAGTGACGTGCAGTTGACATTGTGATATGATACTGCATTTTGAATATGGTTAGCTCTTTTGATGTTGCTTCCTCACACAGCGGTTTGAAATGTTGCTGATTTGCACTCACGGCAAGGCGAAATTTCTGCGAACTCTTTGCCCGTGCATAACATCATAGGGTCAGGAGTCAGGACATTTTTCTTCGGAATAGAAGGCGTCAATACCTTGGACATCCATGTGAGAAATTGCATCCAAGATAGGCTTTTTGTGTGTAGATTCCATCCATATTTCAGTGTTGATCGAAATAACGGCAAGGTCTATATAAACAATTGTTTTCAATTTTTGGTCGTTAGCCAATAGCTGGGTCAAAGCTGTTACCAAGGCATGTATGTTAGTGACAAACATGTCTATATATACCCTTGTGTCATTTACCTGAAATTGACGTTCCACGGCCATTTAGTAGACATGGTGTACATAACATGACACAAACGAATCTAACAACAAACATCGCAGTAAGCACAGATAGATATTTATGTAGTTGAGCTGTGCTTCCGCAATCTACAATAATGTCACCATGACAGGAACAAGCCTCTAAACAAAGTAACAATTTTATTGTGGCGTTAGTTCTCAGACCGTATCAGGTGAGGCAAGTGAATACAGCAAATTCCGGCAATGGGTATTAACGTATCAACACGCATTTGCACAAATATGTCGCTATTACATCTTGACCGAGACAAAAGTATCCTAGACCGTCAGCGCGTTATTTTAGACCGTCTCTTTAGAACACTTCTTGGCTTGGCTTCGTATCCGAAGATTTAGAACACTAAATTTCCGAGCAAATAACATTATGAATGCAACAACTGTATGCATTGACTATGCATCTTCTTTAGCAAAGTCATTGGCAACAATGACGGTGTACATATGCATGATAAGATCAGTAAAATTTCCGTGCAAACTTAGGGCACTTAAGAAGTAAGGCCCCCCCCCCCATATTAACAAATTCTGTTCCAATGAAAACATATAACATGAACCGTGTGCATCCAGGTATCGTTGCTTTACGGCATTGTTCGCTGTTTCTTTCTACAGTTTCCGCACAATTAGGGTGAAGTCATGTCCCAGTTGCTGACTGGTCTGTCTGGTTCACAGCGATTCTGGCACCCATAGAACCTGCAGTTGTCTCCGCAGAACTGACTCTTCATCATCCTACAAGTGCGGCAACGGTTGTCCACACATCCAACACTTGCAGCCGGCGGTAGACAGCCCTCTAACTCTCTCCCTGATCTTACACGTTTCCTCACTCTCCCACTAGACTGACATTATTGAGGTCCCATGCCAGATTCGGTCGGCACCTTCGCGCCTGTCCGTCCAATAATATATGAATTTGACATCTGAATGGTTTCCTCACTGGCTAAATTTAAACACTGATTGAAAATGTCGGGCTCAGTTTTGACCCACTGGATCACAAATAAACTTCCCTTCTTTTTCCTTCTTTCTTTCCAGTCCCTATATACCTTCTGTATCTTTTGCTTTTCTCTATTACCTACCTGCCTATGTGTAGGCGGTGGCGGACTTGAATCACCTTCTTAACGTGCTCAGCACGATCCATGGTCGGGGCTCTGTCGGGGTGGACTTGGGGGTTGTCGTTAGGAAAGACGGGCTTGACTCGGGCCCTCGCGGGATCGGTGTAATCTCTCACCCTGTCTCTGTACGGGGGAAGGTCATCAGCTGCCTCAGCTGCTGGTACGGGTGTTGGGTGGAGCTGTGATAAATATAATAACAGTATCTTAATTGCATTTTCACGCCCAGAAAAGATGACCACATGTAGTCTACAATCTGTATAATGCACTAAAATGTAAAGAATAACATTGTTCTCTAATAAACTTCTTAACGCACTCAGCACGAACGGTCAGGGTTCCGTTGGACAATTGGGTGTTGTCCTCATTAAGTATGGCGTGTACGGGACCGGAGTCCTCTTCCCCTGGCTCTGTACGGGGGAAGGTCGTCAGCACCCTCGGCTGGTGCAGTGGCGCCCTCGGCTGGTGCAGTGGCGCCCTCGGCTGGTGCAGTTGTAGCGTGGCTTTCGTCAGATGTTTCGTATTCCTCTTCTATATCAGCAAACTCGCCGGCGTCCTGAAAACCTGGTAACAGTATTGGCAAGATTGAACAACGTAAAACAAGGGCATTTCAGAACCTACCTACCTGGAAACTTCGAGATAGCAATTTTAACTTTTTTCAAAATAAGCGGCTACAGTGGTGTAGCATATTAAGAGATATAGAAATGGTCAGTGCTATGTACTCTCACGTCAGCACTTTTTCAAAATGGCCGCGGGAACTGGAAATGGGTCTTTTGATGCAATGATGAATATCGTCCGTGTTTTTTAGTAGAAATTTCGTTTCCTCATTCAAAGAAGTAGAGTCAAAATGAGGCCAGCTCGAGAAGTCGCTGCAACCGACAAACTCATCGCCGTCCTTTTCATGTTTGTGGTGTGTTTTGTCGAAGTAGGACTTGCTTGATTGTTCTTTGACCAAATTTGCAATAACCATGTCTTTTAAGATATTATGATGGGAGCATAGCCGCAGTGCGTAGCAGCCGGCAAAAACACTTCTTTGACCACTCCACGAACACTTCGCCTTCAATAAATCCGAAAGGTGTTGTGGAACACAGGGCGTTGTTGGGTCCCTGCAGTCGGACATGCTTGGGAAATATCACCAGTCACCCCCTTCATGAGCCGTGGAAATGTCCACTGAAGACTCAAGAACGTATGCCGGTCTAGGGTCCATTCTGTCGCTGTGGAGAAGTGTCGGGAGTTGAAGTCTGCCCGCACGTTCTCTCTGTCTGGAAGACCGAACACATAGACAGTAGGCATGGCCAAACCTCTTAATGCTGATATGGATCCAGAATACTTATCCTTACCTGAATTACTAATGGTAAACTTGCTTTATTTTCCAATCAATCAAAATGGTTTACTCTACAACAGACCTGACAGCACTAAATGCATGCTGAATTGAGAATATTGTTACATCTTAATCATACTATCGTAGATATGTTACAAAACGTTATCATTTATTACTAAATGATTAACTAGTATAAACTTGTAAAGCAATCCCCGTGTTCAAAATATATCCATTTTGGTAGTCAAAATATTTAGAAATAGAATATTTGAAAGCAGGAAGTCTTAAATTTGCATAGTATGCAAGTCTTAAATTTGCAAGTTAAGCTTAACTAGTAAGTCATTAACTTATTCGTCAGTCCAATTGAAGAAGCCACATCCTTTAACCAACTGCCCTTCTTTACCTTGTTCTTGTAGTCTGGGGTGGTTATATCATGGAAAACCGGGTGATGCAATCAGTTCGTCTTGCTGTTCTGTGATGACAGCCTTCTGTGACGGCTGCTCTTGGGTAGCAACATTAATTGTCGTCCTTATTCCCTCTGCGTAATTCTCATTTTCAGAAGATTCCTTATCCCTCTGCCTTATCATTTTGGATATTGGCAAGGCCTGTGTTCTCTTATCCCCCCATTTTGCCTTGTCCTCTTTACCTTTGCCAGCATGCTGCCTCACGTCCAACAAAGTTCAACAAATCACACTTCTTTGACCACTCCACGAACACTTCCCCTTCAATAAATCCAGATCCAATACGCCATTTTTTTAAATGGAAACTGTGATTGTCAATAATAAAAACAACAACAGACTTTCTAACCATTACATCTCGGGTGTTGGTTTCTGATAAACTGGTTTCCCTTTTCTATTGATGGTTGTTGGCTTTGCCATAACCAGTGATGTCACCACCTGAGGTTTGATTTTTCGCCGTCTTATGCCACTGTTGTGGCCTGCTTGTAACGACGCTGGTCTGGTCTGGCACTTCTACTAATTCCTGCTGTTGATAAAGTGCACCAATGTATACACCAACTTTCATAGATGCAGGTTCCAGATAGTCTGAAACATTGGACCGGTGGGAATTCTAAATCTCAGTACCTCATCGTTAGTTATGCTGTGTGACAGAGACCCATTGAATTGGCTGGAATTTTTGAACCTGATGTATAAAATATGTTTTAGTTGAACCTATGCAATGTGTGTCATGTTGCTTCGTTAAACTATGATGTTACACTTCTGTCAACAAAAGAACGAGTGCCAGTACTAACATATGTAAAGTGTGTCAGAGTTGAAGTGATTTTAGTATTATGTCAGTTTTAACATAATACGTACCCTGCGACACACGAACACTTAGCGGCTGTGATAAGCCTCGCCTTTTTGTCGATCAGAAGTCGAAGGCCTTCTGGCGATGCATGATTCCTCATGAAACGATAGCACCGTGCCTTCACGCCTACACTCTCTCCCTCTTCCGGCTGAATCACTGTCATCACTTCCCTCACAGTTCTTAGTACTTAGGTACTGTTCTGGTTGGTCCTTTGACAATACGCTTGAAATAAAGGTAGGGGCTATCAAGAAATTGCGTCAATCCTGGCACCAAGAGTTAAATACCTACAGAAACAATTTGACTAAAAGCCTCAAAAGAACTAAAAAAATCCGTTAGTATTATATACAGATCAAACAGTGACATTTTACAGTTTTATTACAGAAATTCCCCGTCCGTTATATGCTGGAAAGGTATACACGACAATTTACTGTAACCATGACCATCTCTCTTATGCCTCATATTTGCCGGAGCGCGACACACTTTATATCAATTTGGCACTGACCAAGGATATAATGTTCTTGACGTATTACATGCAATAAAGTCCGGTTAGAAATTGTCGTGTGCCTCAATCATAATTTCGTACGCACTTATTCTGTATTGTTACTTCCTCTGTATTGTTACTGACAATCTTATTGACCTATGTCTTCGTAAAAACACTCAAATTCTTACAGTTTGTCCTCATGTGTCTTGTCCCTGGCGGTCGCCATGTTGGGTGTGTCGCAAAGGATTGTGGTTCCGGTGAAAAAGTAAAACTTCGGAATAGGGTCTCGGACCGGAGTTTCTTCCAGGATTTCATATCCCCATCCTTTAATACTTCCTGCCAAGAAAGTCTGCCGGAAAACCACATTTACAGGCATCCAAGGCGATAACAGGGCAGCAAAACTAAAACTATTCTAAATATGGTATTTTGAAAGATTGACACATACAGCGATACTGGTTCACATAGAATTATGTTAAATTATTCAATAAACTTCAATAAATTTGGATCATGGAAATTTTTGTTTCCTTCTTATACAAAAAGCGTATGATATCCATTATCACAGATAATTATGCTGATGAATGATAATCACAGTGCAAATTTTCAATTGTTGTGGAATAAAGTTCTTGATTTGTGTATCATAGTTTAATGTGCACATAATATGAACAGTACACAGTGTAATCTTCTATGTATTGTTTCTGTATGTTCTTTTGAACAATAAAGCAGTAACTCACATGTCCACCTGTACGACACTGGATAGTCTGTCTGTCGGAAGCATTCGCCATCTTCCTCTTAACAAGAGGTGTGAGGATGTTTTTCTCCTTGTTCAGTTGTTACTAGCCTAGCCACAGTCCTGATTGCATCCGACACGGTGGGGACGGGTAAGTAAACAAGTAAGAGAACAGTGGTGTGTACAGGCATCGATGGGGTGACAAGGTGAGTACAAATAGTTGCAGATGGTGCATAAGTGTTTGGCATGATGTTTTGATCTGTGGCCTTTTCTCTGGGCTCTCCTCCCTTCTTCGGTCTCCCTCCCTTCATCATTTGGTCAGCATCCTTACATGGCAGACAGGAGTCAGAATTGTGTTCAATCCAAACACTAGCAGTTGCTTTTCCTCCATCGTACTTCTTGTTGGTGAGTTTCTTTCTACACTTCTCACATAAGTAGGGGGGTGGGGTGGATGTGCGTTTGATCCTTGCTGACGTCTACATTAAAGGTATTCTTTATCCTAACCTTATGATCTATGCAAAGTGAAGGGTTCAGATGCCTCTTCTTCTCGTTGGCTGTCTGTACTTTTGCACCACAGAGCCGGCAGATTTTCCGGAGGTTGGTAATGAGGCCTTACTCAGATCAGCTATTGCCCTCTCGTCCATCGGTTCACTGTGTGAATAACCCGCATGGCATCTGCTGAACCGAGAGAAGTGTTGCTGGAACTTCCATGCAGTTGATGTTGCCAAGGGACAGGGGCAGGTCGTCGTACTTCTTCATCATGTTGTCCACTGCGGTTTTCACAATGGACGTATACTCTTGAATGGCGTCATTCTGTGAATATTAATGTCACAACTGTAAATTTCAAATCAATAATAAATATACTGCATTGTTTTAGTAATATCGTCTAATACAGAGACTACAAGGAAGTAAGGAGTACTTCCCTGCAACATTCTATTCACATCACCAATAAAAGATTGGCTGTGGTATGCCTGGCGCTTGACGTTGATTAGCTGCAGCACGGGGTCTAGCTGCCGGGTCATGGGGCCCTCGCCAACCTTCAAAGATGCCGCCTTTCGCATGACATCTGCTTTTCGCCTCTGTGTAAAACAGTATTATATAGAGGTACACATTGTTAAAATGTCTGGGGCTGTAGTTCTTTGTAATGATTCTATTCTATTCTAGGTAGCTGTGAGATTTTGTGTGTCTGGCATTTTAATGAAGGGTATACTTGCCAGGCTTTCCTTCTTCTCGTACAATTCTTTGACCATGGCGCATGCCTCGTTGAACACTGCCTCAGCCATTTCATCTTCCACGCCATCATTTTAAGCCAGCCATGCTAGCTGACTTTCCAGTTCTTCTTGCTCCTCCTCCACAACATCCGCCTGATCCTCCAGCACCCGTGCCTGGTCCACCGTGTCGACAGACGACTAAACACCACGGAGGTTTCCGTCGGACACGATCGCAGCCTTGCTTTCCTCCGTCACCAGGTAAGCTTGTAGCTTCAGGTCAATATCCTGCAGCTCGGCCTCTAGAATCTTAAATAGCTTTACATAGAGGCCAAGGCTGATGTGTAGACCAGGTATCACTAGCTGTTAACAAGTAAATATAATGATAGACTAAGTGTAATGTTCCTATCTTATGGATTAATTAGATAGATGTTGAAATGTTATTACATTTGTGTAAACTTACCTGGTCTACTGGCACATTGAACATCACTGGGGCTATGACGCTATTGTACATTTATGTTCAGTTTTCTGTGGGGAATAGACATCTTCCACATTGTAAGAAATGAAGATATCTCCCATTGGTCATTTCGTACTCTCATGTTGTCATACTACTCGCATGTTGTCATACAGTGAAAGAAAGGCCGAAACTGGTAGACGTTGCAACGCCAACATGGCTGATTAACCTTGAAACCACCAGATACGGAATATAGATGTGTACTGCAGCCGCCCCGGCGAGAGGTCATGTAATACGGCTACCATTAGGACGGGATGGAAAATCCCCAAAGGTAAACAAAGGGTCACAGAGAGTTGACAGGAAAGGGTTTAAATAAATGTAAAACAGATACTTTAACCCTATCTAGACCGGGCTTTTTTGTGCTTGGTGGGACCGGGGGGGGGGGG
>NW_017803883.1:175555-203407 GCF_001625305.1 Branchiostoma belcheri
CCCCCCCCCTCAGAACTCGAGAACGGTACATCGTAGGACCACCAAATTTTTAGAGGATGATGTACTAGTAAAAATTTATCATACGTACAATTTTTATGTTGTTGTGACGTAATATTTAATGTGATTTTATTGGCCAAAACCGTCTAGATAGGTTATTCCCTGAAAACTAAACAGTATACGACATAACTTTACCAAAAGTGTTTATGACAGAATATTAGGATGTACTAAGTGCCCATAGCAACACCGGTGACGTCATAAAATGACGTCATGCATATATTACATATCCGCCATCTTGGATCATCAATCTTGAATTTTGAAAAATAGTTTTTTTTTCAGGATGAAGCCTAAAATACATTGTAAACAGGCTAAAGACATTCATATGAACCTTTTTTGTAAAAAAAAAATGGGAGTATTGATGAAATTTTAAGGAAAATAAGCTGTATTTACCTGATCTAATGATATGGTCCGCCATCTTGGATTTTGGCCAATGACGTCATCAAATAAGCATAAATTATGCATTTTTAATGATAAAATTTACATATAATTATATGTTATGTTATTAATGTTAGAAACAATGTGTAACTTGACATAAAACCCATAAAATTCTGTTGTTTAAATGGAAATAATTAAATTTGGCAAAAAATGCCTGTCAGAAACCCGTTGCCATGGCAACAAGAAAAATCATAATCTTATTCCACTGATACAGATTTGTTGCCAACAATATTTTAGGAAAAGTCACCAAATTTGGCGGTTCTAGCTTTAGCCGTTCAGACGCTAGGTGACATCAAAGTTGCCGCGGGCACTTTAACGCCCCCCCCCCCGTCTAGATAGGGTTAAGGTTGATAGATGGTTTATTCGTCCCAAAACACCTTAGTTACAGTAAGTAAAATAGTCGGTTGCTAGGCTCGCCGGTCGGCGGTCATTATCAGGTAACAATATCTCGTGTTGTCACGGGCGAAATCTCGTGAGATTTCATCTTGCGCATGCGCACACTAAAGACAAGTCTGATCTACATAACGAGGGTTATTAGCAGTCTTGCTGTAGAGAAATGCCTTACTGTGTATACTTTATTAATATACTTAATGCTGCCATCTATTTGTATGTACGTGTACTCAAATGTTATTTAATATTCCCAGAAATTTTATTCAAATGTACATACTAGAATCTACTCGTTGCGCCACACCTAATCATTTTATCCCGATATGCTTTTAACTTAAATGTTCAATGTTTTAACCAACTACTTGTTATCAATTGTTTTTATTCAATGCGCTACCTACATACCTCGATTTTAAATATTATACGTTAGACTGTTTATTTGCGGAAATCTATTAATCAATTGTAAATGTATCACATAATTCAGCCATTGGCTGCGAGGTGTTATTTGAATTTGAAATAAACCATTATATATTTTATTCAAAGGTTTGTAAAGGCTGCTCTGTGTCAAATGTTTGTAATTTTTAGATTATTTTCTACGCCCTAATAAAATGCTGTCATATAATCTCATAGGGTACCATGGCGAGAGATTAGACCCGCCGAGCAGTATTAACCCATGTGTGCTGTAATCAGATATTTAAATTTGGAAACTCTTTAATACGTGGTTTCCTGGGTTACTCTGCAAATTGCGTGCTTGAAGAGCTAGAGTTTATATATACAGAGCGGATAAACTAGGTATTATTACTAATAGGTAGTCCTAATAGTTCGCGATCTTTTCGCACTCAGGGATTTTCAGGGGATTTGGATGGACGTTTCTTTACGTGATCTCATATAATTCCTTTTTATAAATTTAAAAACAAAATACCCCGGTTAACCTTCCCTTCTATATCCCTTTACCATTTATAACAAAATGATTTTTTCATGTTGTATGATGATTGTGCAAATAATTAACAACACTAAGCTATACTGCACATGTTCCTGCCTCTCAATTACCAAACTGTTTGCGATTTTTTTTACTCGCTACAGAAAAAAAACAGTACAGTACTGTCAAACTATGTCGACCCTTTTTTCTTGTGTAACACGGTTAATACAGTTTTCTCCATAAATTTCTTGATCCTATCTCCTTTCCGACTCCTTGACTTCAGTTTCTTTTAACCGTATCTTCTTTCTAAGTCACGTTGACATGTCCAACTAAGTGTTACAAAACAGAAGTGTTCGCAGGATGTCAGACGTTAGAATTTGACTTTGTACTGGCTAGGCATTCACGTTGGTCTGACCTGGGATGGTTTCCAGCACGGTATCATCGCAGCCTGCAGAAACATGTGTCGGTGCAGCACGTACCTCTGCCCGTATAGCGATCTCTTTTGGTCGTCCGTAAGTGCAACTGGGCGCTTGCTTGATTTCAATTTCTGCCTGTGCTGTGATTTGGTTGGGGAGCGTGCCGTTAACCGTCTCGCGGCTTGTGACAGGACAGCTTGAAGCTTGGGTGAGAGAACATACGGTCGTGTTCATGTCCTGCTTTCGTCGTACGTTCGATGCCACAGGAAGGCTAGTTGGCAAACCACAGAGTTCTTCACAGGCTTTGCGAAACTCTGGAAGGCGAAAGCTGTAGATGATAGGGTTAGCCATTGACGACAGGGTAAACTGCAGTAGAGTGGCCACGCGTTCAGTGACAATCATGGAATGTGATGCCTTTTCATCCATACTGATCACATTTCGTACCATAGCGACCTGAAAGAAGCTCGTGGCACCGGACACGGCCAAAATGATAGCATGCGGAGCCATTTTTCGGAATGCCTTGGTCTGGAATATCCACATGTTGCGACTCTCATCCCTTGCTTGTTGTTTTCTGGCTTCCTTGAGGACGAAGTAGTAGAGTATGAGTATGGTGAAACCAACAAGGACGGAAACAAACAGAACGATGGTTCTGAGGATGGCGGCTACGCTGGCACTGTTTGCAGGTTCTAGCTCACACTGTAGGTTGGCATTAAGGTTGGGCAGTCCGCTGAACACCACAGGTCCTAGTCCCAAGATCAAGGAAATGACTCTACTCGCCAATATACCATACAACACACGTTTTGTGGTGACTTTGCCATGGTAGTGTAGGGGATGGCAGATGCAATAGTACAGTTCTACCGCCATCATGAGGTACGTACCCAGCATAGAAACCAGACATGCGGCCAACAGCAATGCTTTTGCCGAACACAGTAGCTGTTCGCTCTCGACGTCTTGCTGGAAAAGTCTGTGGATCTGGATGGGGATCAGTCCGCCGGTGAAGATGATGTCGTCTACCGCCAGGTTACACCGTAGATAGTGGCTGGGCTTCTGCAGATACTGTTTCTTCCAAACCAAGAAGATCAGAAGCAGACCGCACCCCACTGACACCACTAGGGCGATGACTAGATACACCGTCTGGAGATCGCGAGATAACGAGCTAATGGCTAGAATATTAAGTTGATTCGTACGATCCTCTACCGATGGACGACTGCCTCCTTCTGCCATACTGATGCTTAAGTGATCACTCCGTGTGTCCAAAGGATTTGCGCACCCTTCTGTTCAGTAAAATGTACAAACAAGATATCTTATATTCCGAAATCATATCCAGTTGCTTCAGTAACTGCTTTTTGGAGTATCGTAATACTTGGATGTCTAGTCATCATTGACGTAAGGCATCTTATATTACAACCCCTCGGGAAATACAATGTATATAACGCAAGATGATCAAACGATTGCTGAAAGTTTCAGACATCACATTAACAGATATGTAAAGAGTAACGCTACAAAAAAAAAAAACATGGGTAAGTTCACAGTCAAAATACACAACACAGGATCCCCCCCCCTTTTTAAAGTAGTGTGGTATAGTCCATTAGACAGCCTTTAACTGGCAAGCGTCGCGGGGAATGACCTAAGTTTATCTGTTTTCGATTTTTTGCCTTGTTTTGCCACGGACGGGGGACACAAAATTTTCTATTTGAGTAATAAGAACGTTGTAGAATTACTAATTTGGTACTGGCATTACGAAAACAACTAGTACTATCGTCTCAGGTCACATACCTTGTTGTTAATAACCACCCTTTGTTGGCGCCCCGGCAGGTAGTCAGTGAACCAGCCAAGCAGCGAACCGCGGATTCCATATCGGGTGAGTTTGTAGATAAGTCCGTCATGTCAAAGGCGCGTGTTACATCCAAAAATACTGCAGCGGTACAGGCGATGTATGGATCTTCTATGGATTTAGACCAGTTGTCTATCAGACGTAGCAGTTGGAGAACAGTCCCGTCGCCTTTCTTGAAGCTAGACTGCTTATGGTTCATTAAGTAATTATCTGTCAGGTACTTGTATAACAGGTTGTACACAAGTCCCTCGAGTACCTTTCCCACCGTTTGCAGAAGGGCAATAGGCCTTTAGTTTCTTGGATCCGCCCGGTCTCTCTTTTCTGTAAACTGGCGAGATATTATACTATTTCCATTCTGTTGGAAAGTGTCCAGTTGAGAGTGAGAATTGAACAGCTCACAGAGAGATACACTTATGACTGGAACGACTTCCTTAAGTAGACGGTTTGAGAAACCATTATGGAATTATAAGATTTTCTCATTAATTATGCAAACTAAGTTTTAATAACGCTTGCTACCTTGCGTAGACATACGGTTAACTGTGTCCCATTTTAAGTCTGTCTGTATCCACACTCCTAGCAGTTTTGCGATTTGAACGGTCTGTAGTATATGACCATCGATCTGTACGAACGGTAGTGTGGGTGGAATTCTAGTGAAACAGAAGTGCATCACCCTACATTTTTTTCGGGTGGAGTTTCTTTTGTCCAACGATCCGAATCGGTGAGGTCTCGCTGCAGTGATGAATGCTCTTGTATTTGTTTTGTCTCTATGAAGTTCAGATCCTCACTTCGCTCAGGTGAAAATGAGTATTGTCCTGTCATGTATTTGTCCCCTGTGTTGGTGGCGGCATTAATATAAGTTGATAAAACTTGAGTGTGTCGTCATCATGTCTGGTGATTACATGTTGAAATAAAAAAAAAAAGATCGTCGACGAACTTCCAATGATGCGAGACAGAGTTTTGCGCTGCACTGTTTATGGTGGCAAGTAATACGATCGGCGCCAGTACAGTTCCTTGGGGAAGACCGCATGTTAAGACCTCCCATTGGGAGAGTGTTTTCTGGTACAGTACCTGTTGTCGTCTTCCGGACTCATAACCACGGTAAGAGAGCTGGTCTGCACCCGAAGTCTAACAGACGTGTTACAGAAATGGTGTGATCGACGCGGTCGAACGCTTTGGAGAAGTCTGTCAGGACAAGGGTACTCACCGTGCCGGTGCGGTCGGAGTTCTTGTATAGCAGGTGCATGATGTCTACTAAGCAGTGTGTGATTGACCGCCCAGGTAGTCCCCCTAACTGCTTAGCGTCAATGTTCGGGATCTATTCGGGACGAAACTTTTGCACACCTTTGCCAGGGGGAGGTAAGTTTACCAATGGTGGTTTTGTTTTGGCTAGGGGGATCACTGTGGCTTCTCGCCATTCCCATGGAACTCGCCCAACTGTCTAGGATGCGTCAAGGATCCAGGTAAGTGGGGTACTCAGTTCGCAGGCAAACTCCTTCGTCAGCCGTCCAGTGATGTTACCGGGTCCCGCTGCTTTCCGAACACGGATGTTACAGAGCTTGATGTACATTTCCCACACTTTGATCTGCGGTGGCATAGGTCCGGGGAAGTAGTTAGGTATTAGTACTTGGTGTCCAATGATGGTAAAGCTTTCGTTATGAGCGATAACAGCAGGGAAGGGATCCCGGATTTAGACTTCCTTTGCAGGCTGAATAACTACTAGTAGTAGAAATCGGCCTGAAAAGGGGATATAATTGGCCAGAGAAGGTGGCCGGCCAGAGCGGGTCCAATTTGCCTGCAGGCCACTTTCTACTATTTATTTAGCCTCATGAATGGTCCAGCAAGTGCAAAGAGCCCCGTTACAAAGCATATGGTACCAAGGCGATGACCTTACTTGGTTTTAGTTGTGTACAATGTAATAAATGCCAAAACAAGGACCCCAAAAAATAGCATGCTTGTGAATCAATTCATATTGTTATTTTCTTTAGTAATAATATCTCTGTATAAGGCATTGCATGTAGATAGGCATGCAAGACAAATCAAATTAAGTAAAACTGTTTTAATACTTGCTTGTAATATTGAAGTCAATCGTATTTAAACACTTATGTAATGCGGCAGATCAATTCAGGGTCCTACGGGGACCCTGCTACTCTGTATCGTACGGTCAGAATGAAATAAACCACTATTATTATTATCAAACTAACACAATATGTTGATAACATTAAAAATTTCCTGCACCGGACAAATTTTACCTGCACCATCAAATTTTGACAAGTATGTAACATACTAAAAACTGTTCAGGAATCATTGCTATTATGTTCTTTACACTTAATATGTGGTAAAAGTCAATGCAGCGAATAGAAAGATACACACATATGTATACAACGATAAACACTGTACATGTATCGGTACAGGTTAGTTGCAGGTAGACGTCAGAAATGGCTGCAAACCTCCAATCTTAGCTGCGCATATGCACCACCTAGCGAAACCATGCCAACATACAGTCCCTAACCAGACATATAACAGAGTTCGGCAGAAATTATCAACCCACACCATCGGATGAGACTAGTAAGTTAAAAAGTTAAAGCCCTCCCGCAACTATTAGCATGGTCGCATATGGCGGCGCCCATTTCCGTTTCTATAGCCCTTGGGCCACGCAGTCGTGCAATCACTACAGCAACTCACACAGTTGTGTAATCACTACTTCCAAACTTTTTCTCAGCGAACAGAGAAAACAGACTCGGCCTTGAATCGAACTCACGACTTATTGAATGCAAGGCGAACACTCTATCCACTTGGTCATAGTGTAATCTGATGAAGAAAAATTACCACCACCTTTTTTTGGTGTTCGAAGATAATATTTTGGACCACCTTTCTTCTTTGAGGTGTACATGTAAATACAACTAAGAAGTATCTTAGTTTGTTGCTATAAATCTCCACTGACGAGTCACATTTGTATTCATTCGCGACATGATTTAACCCTCAACAGAACACCTTCCCGGACTGATTAATCTGTACACCTGGGGTCCGCGCGGACCCCAAAACAGTTTTTTTGCTAATTTTTAGAAATTATCAACATGCTACCAGCTCAATTGTTTTGCAACCTGATGTGGGAACCTCTGTGTCCACATTACATACAAAAATCATACATTTTGAAATTTTTCTATTTTTTGGTGAAGAAAAGAAGAAATACCCGATTTTTAAACCCATTTCAGACTGAAGGGGCTTTTGAGGCCCAACTTTGATCTCAGATAGCGGCTAAACGGCTTGCGCTAGAAGTATCAAATTTGGAGACCTTTCCTAAAATGTCTCTGCAAAAAAGTACATATTAGTTTAATACTAGTAGGTTTATGTTTTTTTGTGTTGCCATGGCAACGGGTTTCTAGCAGGCAGTTTTTTTTTAAAATAGAAGTAATTTTGGTTTAAACATAAAAAAATTTTCTGAGTTTAAAAAAAATAAAATTAAAAAAATAAAATTGAGCTTCTTTTTCTCTTCAACATTAATAACATGTTACATAATTGAATATAAGTTAAATCATTTAATATGCATAGAATATGATTATTTGATGACGTCATTGGTCAAAATCCAATATGGCGGACTATATTATTAGCTCTGACGTCATATGACGTAATAATTACACCAAAGTTATTAAGATTTAATTCTATTACTACACCATTCTCTGAAAACTTGGTAAACGTACGATGAGTGCATAAAAACATATAAAAATGGAAATAAGGTAATTTATAAGAACGCCAGTGTATCCATTATGATCGAAAGCCGGCTGGGGTCCGCGCGGACCCCAGAAGAAAATCAGATATAATTTTTTTATAAATAGTAGAAACGGAGTTATCTGCACTGTATTGAGAGACAACTTTGTGGGTGACAATTACCTAAAATTTCAGAAAAAAATCTTTAGAAACAAAAAAGATATTACAGAATATATAGTGCTGGGGTCCGCGCGGACCCCAGGTGTACTGTTTAGGGTTAAGGCATGGCGGTTTCTGATGAAAATCTTAATACTATAATTCTACTGTGGATCCCAATTTTTCCTAGTAATGTTACCATCTTGGATGGAAAGTGCAAAAAAAATTAGAAAATCGTGAGCAAAATGAGTAAACAGCATTCATATTCATGTATGACTAAAACAAACGTGTTTTACGATACCTTATTCATGATTATAAGTTTCGTTATAATCATAAATTTTCATATCATATAAATAGCCAGCTTCAGACAATTAAGGCATATGCTGGGTTGTTTGTCACAAGGCGTTGCGGACCAGCTACCGAAGGACACTCCGTACAAAAACAGCGGTAACCGGTGTCTGAGGCAGTCTACACGAGTTCCTACCCAGAAAGTTGACTTGTTTGAAAGGTATGTTTCTTCCAAGGTAATTGGTTATGCCGTAGTCATGGCTTAATTCTTTAAGCATATGGTGAAATGGTAAATTTCTCGCGGTGTTATGTGACATTAAGGCTACGATGTATTACGGCAACATTTTAACTACTATTTAACTACCACCCGGCGACATTTTAACCACCATTTAAGAAAACTTCAAGAACCGAGCCATTTCGCGTTCAACAAAGTGCCCAGCGGGTCCACGCCTGAAGAAAAAATATAGCCCATAAACTAACCGACAGGCCCCTTTTCCCAAATGTTATCTAAACACAATAAACAGTCCAAAAATGTTTGTAAAGGTATGTAAGAAATAGACAGTTAAACCGTTTAAAAGATAGAACCTATTACAATTTTCTAAGCATAGATTACAATTTTCGTCGTAAGTATGAATATTAAAAGTATTCAAATATCCAGCTTCAGACAATTAACATTATGTGAGGCACATGCTGGGTTTTAACACGGCATTACGGATCAGCTACCGAAGGACGCTCCATATAAGAACAACAAAACCCGGGGTCTGAGAAATTCTACAGGAGTCCCTACCTAAAAAGTGCCTTACAAGACTTACAAGAAAGGCATGTTTCTTCTTCTTATGCTGAAAATTGAAAAAAAAAAATGGAAACGATAGTTATGTTGCAGAATGACACAATCCATATCAAGGACAAGAAGAAAATGTGAAGAAATGAAAATGAAGGGTATATTATGCCAATAAAAAATTTGTTCAACTGCCATAATCGCCTAGACTTTGATAATGAAGGCAACTCTTTTTTGCTAAAATTTTTCATTTGCATGCTTGCGTCAGTTTTCGGGTTCCCAAATGATGTCATCTATATAATCAAATCAACTTGCCTAACCCATTTAGGCCTGTAACTATATAGGCATGGTTCTGAATACTGTAGGATGTATATAAAAAGCCCCTTCCTTGTAATGCTCATTGCTTATAATTGCTACCATTAGAATTGAATGTATTAGATATAGAAATATAGCATTTGGTGTCGTTTAGTGTCATAAGCAAGTTTGGTTTGGTTTTTCTTTTAATGCCCACGATCATATTAATGATCATTCTGACATACATACCCTCATTAACACCTGAGCGAAGTGAGGAAAGTCGTGTAAAGTGCCTTTCTCAAGGGCACAAGGTTGGTGACATGACAGGATTCGAACTCAGGACCTCTTGGTTCTGAGCCGAATGCTCTGCTTTTGCGCCACAAGACCCCACCGTCACCATCGTATCAGGAGTTACGAGGGTGGATCAAAAAGTTTTCGGCCTCACCTAGAAAATAAAGGTCAAACTCTTTTTCCTTAGTATAACTGTATAATAAGATGTCTCACATTACTGCCGACAAAAGTACAAATTTTTATATTCATTAATTAGCACGTGACGCCCCGTGAAAATGGGGCAGGTGAGGGCAAAATCACAAAATGGCCGCAACAGAAGCGTGTGCTGTGATCAAGTGTATCGATAAAAAGGGATGTATCCTAAGGAAATCCATGAACACATGGTCAAGACACTTGATGATGCCTCCCATTCTTATTCAACTATAAAGAAGTGGGTTGTTAGCTACAAGCGCGGCAAGGAGACCACCAAAGATGAACATATGTCAGGATGCCACAAATCAGCACCATGGACAATCCAGATGAGGCAATCCATCACATGGTAGTGAATGACAGATGTGAGACTGTCCAACATGTAGCACAGTCTTTGACCTGTGTTGTGGTTCAGTTGTCTATTTTGTCAGACATCCTGGGGATAAGCAAACTGTCTGCAAAGTGGGTGCCTAGAATGTTTTCTGTACATCAGAAGTTAAACAGGCTGGATATTTCAAGGAACGAATTCAGTCCAATCCATGCAATTGCCTGAAAAATTTCTAACCCAAGATGAGACATGGGTTCACCACTTTCACCCCAAGTCAAAACAACAGAGCAAACAATGGATGAAGAATTTTTCCCGGCCCCCCAAGAAGTTTAGCGAGTTTCATCCGTTGACAGGGTTTTTGTCTCTGATTTCTGGGACAGCAAGGGAGTAATCATGATTGACTACCTGCGAAGGGGTTAAAGCATCAATGGGGGGGTGCTATTCAACAGAATTGCGACAGTTGATGGCAACAGTCGAAGAGAAAAGGAGGGGAAACCACCGAGCTGGCGTGCTGACTATGCACCTGTCCACACAAACGAATTTGACTTTGAAGTCTTTCCCCACCCTTCTACGATACCTATTTCCTAAACTGAAGTTCCACTTACGTGGTCAACGTTTTGATGGTAATGATGACGTCATTAGTGCGGTTGAGCCCCATTTTGGGGCTCCAGATGCAACCTTATTACACAAGGGGAAAACAAACCTGGAACATCACTGCACCAGTTGAATTGCAGTTAGAGGGAACTATGTTGAAACATAGTGTAAGAAATTTTTTTTCTGCCATGACGTTTTCTTGGTGAGGCCGAGAACTTTTTGATCCACCCTCGTAATCACCATCTTTTAATTTCAAGACTAGAAGATGGTGTGACTTTACAGAGGACATTCCTGTTTGTGTAGGTGGGAGGAAACCATGGGAAAAAAGCTGCGACACTTGCTGATTTTTCTTCTCATCATCCTGGAGGAGCTCAACACGCCATCAGTTGGCAGTGACGGGGGTTTATGTAACCACTGTAGACGATGGAGGGATTGCCACTGCGCCAACAGGGGCTTCACTACCATCCCACAGAACCTCTCAACCACAACCACTGGGTTGGATTTGATAGCTAATCTTATTACAGTTGTAAACCGGACTGAACTGTTACGGTACAGCTATTTGACGTGGTTGAGTTTGAAAAATAATCGTATTAGCATTGTTGATTGTTTCCCTAATCTACCTAGACTTAAATGTCTGTATTTACAGGGCAACCAAATAAGTAACATCAACCCTGCAACATTCACAAATGTAACCATGCTACAGAAGATAAACTTAAGCAGAAACAAAATAACCAGCATACCTATTGGTACACTCACAACTCTAGCCAAGCTCGAATACTTGTACTTGCATAGGAACCAGATGACAGTGATTCAGACTGGTACATTCGCAAATATCCCAAAGCTCAAAGAATTGTGGCTGCAACTGAACCCAACAGCAGGATTTCAGTCTGGCGCATTTGCGAAACTACCTCAGCTCAAAGTTTTAAAGCTGAGCAACCTCAAGTTAACAGGAATTCAGTCTGGCGCACTTCAAAATCTCCCCCAGCTCGAAAATTTGCAGCTGGACAACAGCCAGAGCATTATAATGATTGACCCTGGTGCATTTGAAAATCTATTTCGACTCCAAAGATTGTCCATATTCAAAAACTCGATAACAAAGCTTCGGGCAGGTACGTTTGCAAATCTAGTCCGGCTCGAAGATTTGGACCTCCGCTGGAACCAGATAACAACGATGCAGGCTGGTACATTTGTAAATTTACCCCAGCTAAAAGCTTTGTGGCTGAATGTGGGCCTGATAACAAAAATTCAGGCTAGTACATTTGCAAATCTACCCAGGCTCGAAACGTTGGCTCTGAGCGACAATAGGTTAACAATGGTTGAGGCAGGTGCATTTGCAAACCTACCTCTGCGAAAAAGTTGTGTCTGCAGAACAACCAGATTAATATAATTCAGCCTGGTTCATTTGCAAATATATCACGGCTACAATATTTAGACCTAAGCAATAACAAACTGAATGCTATTTCTCCTTCGGCTCAGGGCTTGTTGCCATCTATTATCACCATAAAACTTGACAGAAATCCCTGGCATTGTGACTGCAGAATGGTTCCCTTCCGGGTAAATGCAACTAAATTTCCTTCATTCAAAAACCAGATAATATGTAACAAACCCGTCCATTTCATGTATAAGAAGCTTACTCATGTCAATCCTGAAGAAATGATATGTGAAGAGCCAGGCATGCCAACAGTAACTTTTCATATCCCAAACCCATTCACGTCATCTGCAGGGCCAACATCTTCAGTTGGCAACACAGAAAGCACTGCAAATCCAATAGCAGGCTATTTAAAAGGCTCCACATCTGTCACAAAGCCCCATGTTAGCCAATCAGAAAGTGCTAATAACAGTTACAACATGACAATTACCTCTCACTATCATCGGCACTTCAAACAAAATGCTGGCTCAACAGTGCATCCTGTAGCGAAACCAAACAAAACCATAGTCACGCTTACTTCTCCCCTTACAACCACTCCGGAACAGAACCCAGAAAGCAGCAATTCCCATAAATCTACTTTCCGTCACCTCCCCCTGCCTGTTCTCATTCGCTCTGTTTTTGGTTCAGTAGCTTGCATCGTCATAATTGTCACCATCAGTCTTGCAGTGCGGTACAAAAGAAGAACCAAGCCACCCCCTGTAGGCCTGGCTGTTGGTGGCAATCAGACAGGACAGGGGCAGTCTCAGACTAACACTCAACCTTTAAATGTTGGTAATCTATCACATGATGAAGTGCTCGCTACCTTAAAGTCAAATACTATGTATGCACAGAACACAGCATCTAACAGTGGTCATGATCGGACAGGACAGGTTCAGTCTCAGGCTAACTTACAGTCTCTAAAAGTTGGTAATCTGTCAGATGGTGAAATGTTAGCTGCCTTAAAGCCAAATAATTTGTACGCAAGTGAGCGAACACCACCAAATGACCCAATAATTAACAGTTGTCATGGCCAGTCTCAGGCTGTCACTGAAATTAATTGTAACCTAAACACCACTGTAATGACTTAGCTTCCGTAACTAGTGGTCGTGATGAACAGAATAATGAAGAAGTGAACCAACATGATTTGACAGGGCAGCATCAGTCTCAGGCCATCGATGAACCCTTAGATGCTGGAAATCCATCATATGAAACAGGGGCTGTTACCTCGCAGCTAAATTCTTTGTACGAAATCCAACATGATCAGACAGAGAAGTGCCAGGCTTAGGCCATCACTGAATCCATGGATGGGGGAAATTTATCTTAAGGCGCTGGGCATACTGCTTTGCATTTCAACACTCGTCACTTAAACGTTTATACGAAAATGTAGAAACACCATAAATAAGTACGTAGTTCAACAGGGATAAGATTGTTGGACAGCCGATACCGACAGGAATCAGCTTTTGAGATCTTCAAAAGACGATCTTGATTGACCTTAAATTAGCCGAAGTTTTTGGCGAGGTCTTAAACTTTCAGAAAACTTAACTTGAGCAAAAAAAATTAGCATGTCAGCTGCTCATTGCGTGTATTATATATAACAATATAAACAATAACTGTATACAAGTTCAGATTTTGGATTTAACATTCCGTAAGGCTTGGTAACTGTTATTGGTCTTAGTTTTCATTATCCAACCAAGAATAGTTAGCGAGCGTCATATCATTCTGTGTAAAGTATAGAGAATCTAAATTTGAGAAAAAGCAGGGCAAAGTATTGTACAAAATATCAAAGATATACAATTACTGGTCTGTCCATAACGCGCTTCTAGCAGCTCTCTTTCTGATCAGGCCTCTAGACGTTTGATGGCCATCTTTTCTAAGACAGGAGAATTGGGAACATCTTAGTCCTGTTCATTTATGCATATGTTGAAACATGGACATATGCAGACAGAAAACTACCTTTTATCATTGTAGTTTTAGAGACTGTTTTATAATTGCTTAAGACTAAGAACATTTGTTTTAAGACTAATAACATTAGATCAGGTAAATACAGCTTATTTTCCTTAAAATCTCATCAATACTTCCATTTATTTTTACAAAAAAAGGTTCATATAAACGTCTTTAGTCTGTTTACAATGTATTTTAGGCTTTATCCTGAAAAAAAACTATTTTTCAAAATTCAAGATTGATGATCCAAGATGGCGGATAGGTAATATATGCATGACGTCATTTTATGACGTCACCGGTGTTGCTATGGGCAACATAAGACTAAGTGCATCTTAATATTCTGTCATAAACACTTTTGGTAAAGTTATGTCGTATACTGTTTAGTTTTCAACCTATCTAGACGGTTTTGGCCAATAAAATCACATTTATGACGTCATAATGACGTCATATTACGTCACAACGACATAAACATACGGATGTTCTGGCCAGTGTTATAACTGACGCTACGGCCCGGAGTCTCTTTTGTTATTACACATGCTTCCAAATGTTTCATAGAATAACTCGAACGGCTCCCGTTGCACAAAAAGTGTAACGGCCACATACGGCGGTCGGGCGATTCATGACCCGAGGTCGGGTACACAGTGTAGTATTTCTATACATTTTATTTTTTTTATTGCAAGATAACATGTAGGCCTTACCCGTAATAGTTGCTCTATCGGGATCACTCAGTTTAACCATACTAATTGTTCCTTCGAACACGTTACACCCTGTTCACCCTAACCATTCTGATCGGAACATGACATTCATATTTCTAATGAAACATACTTGTCTTACAGACAATCTGTTTTGCTGTGCGTGCGTATGTTAGGGATAGTTCATTTTCGTTAACGACAATTTCAGTTATGGGATAATTGTAACTTTGGACTACATATATTTTTAAATGGAACAATGCTAGAATGTCTACGTACATGTAAAAATTGCTTGACAAATAAAGACGGCATATTTTTCATCTGTGTCACTGGAATGACATAGCCCTGAACAAGAGAATTCTCACCTGTGTCATAGGAATGACATAGCCTTAACATGGCAGATATGTCACCTGAGCCATTGAAATGATATAGCCCTCAACAGCAGAATTTCCACCAGTGTCATAGGAATAACATAACCTTCAGACGACAGATATTTTACCTGTGTCATAGGAATGACAGAGCCTACAGACGACAGAATTTTCACCTGTGTCATAGGAGTGACATAGCCTTCAGACGGCAGATATTTTACCTGTGTCATAGGAATGACATAGCCTTCAGACGACAGAATTTTCACCTGTGTCATAGGAATGACATAGCCTTCAGACGACAGGTATTTTCACCTGTGTCATAGGAATGACACAGCCTTCAGACGACAGAATTTTCACTTGTGTCATAGGAATGACATAACCTTCAGACGACAGATATTTTCACCTGTGTCATAGGAATGGCACAGCCTTCAGACGACAGAATTTTCACCTGTGTCATAGGAATGACACAGCCTTCAGACGGCAGATATTTTACCTGTGTCATAGGAATGACATAGCCTTCAGACGACAGATATTTTCACCTGTGTCATAGGAATGACATAGCCTTCAGACGACAGAATTTTCACCTGTGTCATAGGAATGACATAGCCTTCAGACGACAGAATTTTCACCTGTGTCATAGGAATGACATAGCCTTCAGACGACAGAATTTTCACCTGTGTCATAGGAATGACATAACCTTCAGACGACAGAATTTTCACCTGTGTCATAGGAATGACACAGCCTTCAGACGACAGAATTTTCACCTGTGTCATAGGAATGACATAGCCTTCAGACGGCAGATATTTTACCTGTGTCATAGGAATGACATAGCCTTCAGACGACAGAATTCTCACCTGTGTCATAGGAATGACATAGCCTTCAGACGACAGAATTTTCACCTGTGTCATAGGAATGACACAGCCTTCAGACGACAGAATTTTCACCTGTGTCATAGGAATGACATAGCCTTCAGACGACAGATATTTTACCTGTGTCATAGGAATGACATAACCTTCAGACGGCAAATATTTTACCTGTGTCATAGGAATGACATAGCCTTCAGACGGCAGATATTTTACCTGTGTCATAGGAATGACATAGCCTTCAAACGGCAAATATTTTACATGTGTCATAGGAATGACATAGCCTTCAGACGGCAGATATTTTACCTGTGTCATAGGAATTACACAGCCTTCAGACGACAGAATTTTCACCTGTGTCATATATAGGAATGACATAGCCTTCAGATAGCAGATATTTTACCTGTGTCATAGGAATGACATAACCTTCAGACGACAGAGTTTTCACCTGTGTCATAAGAATGACACAGCCTTCAGACGACAGAATTTTCACCTGTGTCATAGGAATGACACAGCCTTCAGACGACAGAATTTTCACCTGTGTCATAGGAATGACATAACCTTCAGACGACAGAATTTTCACCTGTGTCATAGGAATGACATAGCCTTCAGACGACAGAATTTTCACCTGCAAACCCTTCTTGTGGTCGACCTCAACTAGTAACCAGTTTTGAACGCCACTTGCCAGGCAGTACGCGGGTTGTCTATCCACATTCCTGCTGGATCAGGACAGGGTACCAGTGCATGACGACAAGTGTTAAACTCAGTACGTACAAAGGATGTTGTGTGTATGTCCGTGAATGTTTGTAAATACTGAACTACCCGCACTACATTTAGTAAGGACAGAAATGTAAAATTCTCACATGCTTAAATATAGAGGAAAGAGGGGCACAGGTTGGACTATTTCAGCTTAAAGAAAGTAGAAAAGTCAGACGGTGTGTTGTTTTGGTCGGACTGTCATGGCGGACAAATAACTATCTCACTGTTCATGCCACCTTAGGTAGTGTGTTGAAGGTGTCAAACTGAGACCCAAGGCACCATAGTGTGTATTTTTGAGGCCGCTGAAGGATTCGACACAAACAAATCAACACTTTAAAAGGGACAGACTCGACATAATGATAGCAAAAACATTCTTTTTGATTTGATTTGATTTGATTTATTAGGCTGATAACACATATGTATGCAGCCAGGACTGCCCAACTAGCCGGAGGCTATTATAAAGGGCTAGCCCTCACAACAAGAACATAAACAATTCGGAACAGTTAACAGTTAACAGTGCCAGTTACAATTCAGATAGACATACTAACGGTACTACTACATAACAGATGTTGTGGCCAAACGTTAACAAGCTAGAATATCCGGCCTGGTCGTCGTGCGTTTACTACAATTACATTTATATGTCAGGTTAATATACTATTACATAACAGATGTTGTGCACTATATTTACATTGTCAATACAATATTATTCTATTGAACTATTTACTAAGTAGTTGTCGTCAAGTATTTCTCAAGTATTGTCCATAGTTTCTTTTTAAAGGAGCTGATGGAGCGGGTTGTTCGAGTTTCGCTAGGGAGAGTATTCCAGATAGTTATAGCTCTGATTACAAATGTTCTCTGGGACCTGGTGGTTCTACAAACGGGTATGGATAAGTGTTCACTATTCCGTAAGGGATACCGGGATTCTGTGGCGGACGCTCGCGCTCGAGGTAGCAGACTTTGCAGGTGTGGAGGACAGCTGAAATTATGACAATGCCATGTATAAGTGGCAATTGTTCCGTCATTACCCAAATTCGGTACATTTTCTCAGATGTAACTACATGGCAAGCCGCACTGGGTCAGTCTGCTGAGGGAGACTAGAATGACTGGTTGAAAGCTCTAGGTGAGAAAACTTCTTGGTGTTGGATGCAAAGTTTTAGCTTTAAACAACCACATGTATCATATAAAATTGAGATTTAACGTTATGTCAAGCGAAACAATTTACCTACATTAGGATCAACATCTCTTTTCTTTTGTTACTCACAAGTTTTGAAGGCCACCATGACTTCATTAACTGACTTAAGGACAATCTTATCTTCAACCATCGACGAGTTCTGAAGAATATACTCCAGGGCTGCTGCCCGCAAATCTGTCTCAGAGGACACGTGGGGCGTGTGAACCAGGAAGTCGAGAAGCAACTTTCCTGGCTCTGACTCCTCCTTAAAACACGCCGTGACGTTCATATTGACCTCATCCTCCGAAGTGACGTAACCGATCTTCATTTCATCAAACCACTGTTTGATTTCTGTGGGTGAACTGAATAAAGCTGATGAACTTCCACCTAGGCCGAATATTTCCCTCAGCCTGTACACCATCTTCCCCCAGTCACTTCTATCTGTGAATATGTAAGCATATATTACAAATATACACACGATTCTGGGACATTCATTCAACTTTGTGCAACACTCTATCCGACAACGTTTTACAAGTGAATTTTAATTCTACGTGGTAGTTTTCTTAGCTCTCATAACATCATCTGCAAATCGGATTCATGTTCATCAAAGATATTGCTTTTGTGTGTATTGTTTAGTGACTTGTCAAACATGTCATTTTCAATGTACAAGTGTTGGCTACAATATAAGCTCTGCACAACTTGAGTAGGCCGCCACTTTGTCTTCGTCATTTCCTTTGTAAATTGTATTATTGTTTCTTTGAATGAAAAAAAAAAGATATACAAAATTTAGTATGCTCCTACAAAGTTCAGGTGCCCGATAGAAGTAAGGGTGAACTTTCACAGCAAATGGATTGTCATCTCCGGGCATTTTAAGATAACAAGGAGATGGTAGGTCAGATAATAAAAGCACGAGCTTCATAAGAGCCTTTAAAAAGTTATGAAATTTCATTTAGAATAAGTTTAAAGTTCGAAGTTTTTGGTAAATAAATTGAGAGTGCAAACAAACCACTGGTTTACGGATTACCTGACTCCATTGCGATCAACATGTAACCACCGTCTGCTAGCTCTTCCCACATGTTCCGCAAGGTGGCGTGAAGGTCTTTCACATAGTATAGAACGTGGACGGCGTGGATCAGGTGAAACTTTGTCTCTTCCTTTGTCGTGAAGTACTCGTCTGCTGTCTGCTGGCGCCAGTCAAACTTCACTGCGCCGAGGCCGGTGTCTTCACGTACCAGCGACTATGCAATATACCGACACATGGTATGACCCTTGTCAACGAATTTGTATGCCAGAGAAACTATGGAAAATGTATCTGTACACCTCATCTGTATTGGTATAGACGGTAACCGCCCTTCGAAGTAACACACCAGTTTCGCAGGCACGCGGTGCGGCGGCAGCTGGCTACATTACATCTAAAGACTTGTTACACAACTTATTTATTTCAAAAGCAAACAACACATTACACAGACTTACAGGCAGCAAAGCTGATAAACGTAAGTCTAACTGGATATATATATATCAATAGCGGCAAATTAAGATTGTATAGAAAACTAAAATCTGACTACAATATGGAAACCTATCTGCATCACCCTGATTTTGAGCTAAGATCATCTCTATGTAAAATGAGACTAAGCGCTCACACATTAGAGATAGAGAGAGGAAGATATAAGAAACTGCCTGTAAACGAAAGATTCTGTAAATACTGTAAAGAGGGAGCAGTGGAAGATGAAATACATTTTATCTGTCAGTGTCCTCATTACGATTTTGAAAGAAAGAAGTTATTCAAAGATGTCGCCAATATTTCCCCAAGTTTTTCATATCTCAACCAACAACAAAATACTATATTATTGCTAAAGTCCACCAACCCATTTATTTTTCAAAGAGTCGGACAATTCATCTCCCACTGCCTCCTGAGAAGAAGTCAAACCCCCTAATAGCATGACAAGAATAGTTGAATAAGATAGAATAGATTAGAATAGCAGTTACATTGTTCCTATTACCTGTTCACATATTGCATATTTACTTTTTTATCCTGTATGTATACCAACGTTATTAGATTTAAGTAGAGATAGTAGGTTCGATAAGTATATCGTACACGTAGAAGTTCCTGTCAGCAAATAGTCTTATACATGTATTACCACATTTTCTTGTCAATGTCTGTATGCAATTAGCCCTCGGGCAGGAATTTGCAATAAACAACTTCATATATACATAGCTACAACATACGGGAACTTATTAACAACGAACTAAACATTGTTTAAAGCTATCTAATGCTAATGCCCCTAGTACTGTACTTGGTGACAGCGAGTTTCACTCTGCGATAGTTCTAGGAAAGAATGAGTTTTTGAACAAAGTACGATTCCCACCTTATATCGCCCGATCATTTCTTCCGACGGCTCCACGACCCTGATGTACACACTGCTGTGGCGCTGTAGGAGCTTCTTTAACATGACGCTGTCAATCTCTCCTACAAAGGCATAAAGCTATAATCCCCAACCAAAATCTATGGGCAAGGGGGCTCTATGTTGGCCGCCTGTATCCATCGTCCACCCCACGCCGAGGATAAATACAGGCGGCCAATTAAATAAACCGTCCCACCGAATCTGCTTAGAGATTAATAAAAAATACGTTTGGTCAAAATTGTGTTTCTTATCATTGTTTGTCGTGAAATACTACAGTACATCAAAATAATGATGAATATCTGCAGTAATCAATTGACACTGGTCTCATTCTAAACATGTCTGTATCGGTATAACCGCCCTTCGGCGTAACAGACCAGCTTCGCAGGCACGCGGCGCGGCGGCAGCTGGATATCACACCGAACGACTTGTTACACCTAGTCTTTACACATTAAATTGCAGGAGTTGTTTAAAGCTTTCTAGTGATAATGACACAACTGTGCTTGGTGGCAACGAGTTCCAGTGTACAATGGTTCTTGGAAAATACGAGTTTTTGAACACCTCGATTATAACTCTGATCTTTGAAGGCATTACTATTTCTTGCTCTTTTCTGGGCTGGTATCAAAATTAGTGGTTGGTACGTCCACCAGTTTATTTGTCATTTTGTACATCATGCATAATAGACTGGACATTTTTTGCCTATCTTCCAGTGACATCCACTGTAAGTTTCTTTTCATTTCGGTTACACGTCTATATCACCCCTTTCATAGTTGTTAAGAATCTTGCGGCTTGCTTGCTGCCTCACCTGATCCACTCCCTATCCTTAGCACACGCACATCTTCGCCCGACTCACACAGGATAGAGTCTGGAACCATGGCTCCGTACGATAGATCCCCGTGCCCGCTCACGTCAAAGGAGTCAAGAAAGGCTCGAAAGCTTGACAAGTACCGAGGCATAGAATATGTTAACAACGCTCCGAAGTTATCCATTGCTGTAGAGGGAAAATAAGAAAATTAGCATTGTTTTATCCGATATTCCAGCATATATGGAGGGACCTTAGATTCCCTGATCTAATAAAAATATACGTCTCTTTATTTATTTAGATATTTATTAATTGATTGATTCATTGCCCATCTGTGGGTAACAGTTTTTTTTTTTCAGGAGAGACTGGGGTACAACAATACATCATCATAGAACTACATAAAGTTACATTACATCTAGTTATTTAAAAGAAACAAAGGTGTAACTTTGTGTTTTTAGTTTACTCAAACAAGGGTCACAACCCGTATTTTATGAAGGCCACGTCCGTTACGTTTATACCAGTACGTACAGCGCACGTGCGTCGCCCGTACTGGTTGGTACGGGAGGTGAATTCGCAGCCCGAACGCAGAAACAGTTTTACATGCACTTAAAGTGCTACGACGTGTCTGCGTGCTCTCAAATGACGCAGGATTCAGAAAGAAGGTGGTACTAACTGATCCCAAAAAATTTTCCCACGTTTTTGCACGTAGACAGCACGCAGTTGCACGTACAACGGGTTGTGCCCCCGCGTTATTTATGTCCCTCATGGATTGTTCGAACATCTCAAGTGATGACACTGTTTGTGACCCATGTGGTAAAGAGTTTCATGCTGCAGTAGTTCTGTATGTGAATAATCTCCAAGCAGATTCGGTGGGGCAAGGGGACTTTGTGTTGGCCCCTGTACCCATTGGCCGACAGTATCTAACGTTTAGGCGCTCCACAAATCTGCTGCAGAACGCACCAGGGCGGGGCTATCCTTTTAAAATCGGCGTCGCTTTCCCTCCCTGGTAACCGTTTAAACATCGCTTGGTAAAACTTTTACTGCACTGGGATTAACACGCATCCCAAACATTGCAGTCAGCCAGCCGCGCTGCGCTTCTTACATTCAATGACTTGATATCATCACAAAGTATAGCATCATAGCGTAATATGATATCGGTTTCCTTCGCATGATAACAAATATTTTTAGAGATATCATAGATAAGTTAAACGTATATGCTGTAGAAGGGAGAGGGATCATTTGTGTTTATTGATGAGTTATGCTCCGACTGCCAGTCAGGAACACCCACAGTGTGCGGGTATTACCCTCCAGCAGTGGTACTCTGAATCTGGCCAACAGGTCACCATCAGGAGTGACGTGAGCTCGGATACAGTTGAAGGGGGTACACATATCATCATTCCAGCGGACATTCTTCCCACGTCACTTATTCCGGACATAACTATACAAGACCCTGTCAAACAAAAACAGACTCTTGTAGAACTCACTGTACCTCTTGAACAAAATGCCCGCGATGGAGAAGACAGAAAAGGGCAAAGTACGAAGACTTGTTGAATGATATTAACAGTCATAGTGGCTACGAAGCTACTCTTGTAACGATTGAAATAGGAAGTAGGGTGTGGTAAGTGGGGAAAACACCTCGAAGTTAAAATCACTATGTGTTGTTAGCCACAAGGACAGGGAAGTGCGACATCTGAAAACCAGACTGGGCAAATGTGCAATATGTACCTCGTCATTTACTGTACAAGAAATACTGTCGGTTGGGATAAACCTATGGGACTATTCTCATTCTGTAAGTAGCTTGCTCCACAAAGAAGTGCAATAGTCAAATAGTGCAATATATTAATGAATACGTTTTATTATATTGATTATTGAGACCTAATAAATCCCTTTTAAACTGCAGTTTCGAAGTCCAGATAGCCTGACGCACGCATACGTACCTTGCGTGAGTTTCTTAGCTCATATTAAGGGATTGACCTAGGTGTTTTAACTGTTCGTCTTGTATGTTTGTCAAAACTTAATAAAGATTCCCTAAAACTCCTGACAAAAACTTAACACCTACCTTCAAATCGGCCGAAATGTGCCAGAGTGATTAGATTTGAAAGGCTTCTGCAGCAGATTCGTGGGCCGAGCGTTGGATACAGGCGGCCAACAAAAAGTCCCATTGCCCCACCGAATCTGCTTGGAAATTATATGTGAAGGCTTTTTACTGCTGTTTGGAAGTGTCAGAACATCAGAAGTATTCTTACCCAAGGCTGCTGTCTCTGCCAAAGTTCACTTATCGGCTTATCCCCAGGCTGATCACAAGCTCAGTGCAACACACGCCTCTGCCCTACGCCTAGATGGTGATGGTGGCCCAGTATTGGTCAAATTTGAAAGGATCTGCCTTATTTGGAGGTGCTATTACTGGCCGCTATAATGTTACTAGGAATGAGCCATCCTGTTTGTTTGGCGCAGTTTCTTCTAGTCTTTTTAGACTGACTGACAGAGACAGACATTTCTGATCATAAGGTTTAACACGTTTTCTGGTGGTCCTTTAGGAGAAGAATGTCAGTTATAGATACATGTACTGCCGATCTCTGCTCTCAGAAGCCAGTCAAAGGGACTGAGTGGCTTCTATACCAATACACACTATCCTCACAAAAAATAACAAAACAAGAGGACATCACCTAGTACGCTTTCACACATTTTCCTGCAAAACAGACACTTACAGACGGAGGTAGCTACTTTCCACGGACAGTAATAGAGAGGAATAGTCTGCCAGGCAATCTTGTTAGCGCTACATGAACTGATCAGTTCAAAGCTGGGGTTGCCAATACCACGACTTATGTGTGTATCAGGTGCCACATTGTGAGATCAGGTCAAAGGTCACAAAGTTCTGTTTTGTTCATATTTCAAGGCCAGCCGAGTTCGCAGAGGTATGTGAGTGAAATTAGCGCGTCTCGATTCAGCTGCTTTTCTGTTATAATAAAGCGAAGGGTCTCTGGTATGTTGGTGTGCATCTTGTTGTTCCATTTATGTCGGTAAGACTTATAGTTCTGTAGTGCTGATGGTTTTTCTGTGGATGTTTTATTTGGCTTGCATTGTGTTTATAGTAGATAGTAGATCAGTTCAGCCAGGTATCGTTCAGCTCTGTAGGGTAACCTTTGACCCACAGATGTTCGGCTTCACATAGAGCGTGTTTAGCTGTGGTAATATCCTAACCAGTGCAGCGGTGATAAAAAGACAAGAAAATGGGGATAACTATTTTCAATTTCCTGGCTCTTCCTTTGCTGAGTTTGGCGTCACCTCGTGATCTGCAAAGTAAAAAAAAAAAAAATTCAACATTCTCGACCGCTAAATCTGAATGCCAACATTTTAGCCAGTCTTTGCAGGTATGTTGGTTTTGGTCGATTGTGGTCTAATTATGTAAAATCTATTTATGTTAAATCACATTTGTTGTTATATGTATATACATATATATACGTAGCTATTTGAACAAATAGCAAATATCCTTCCCATATATGCCTTTGCGATCAAAATTTAGACAAAATACTAGTACAGTCAAACCTTGTGGTTAACAAATGCTCGGTGTGTTATGACCTGATACTCGACACCAAATAGGGTTCCTAATTGGTCAACATTGTTTAAATATGATAACATGACTAATCTTTTCCCGTTTGTTTGCACCTAGACCCGCGGGTCTGCACCTTTGGCGAGGCCTGGTTTACGTCAGTTTGCACTCTGACCTGTCCCGACGGGTTCGCCAAGGACGAGAACGGCTGCGACCTCTGCCGACGTGCAGGTAAACTGCAGCGTAAGAGGCACGGTGGGAAAAATACAGAGCAGAATAGAATTCACAGAATAGAATGAGATGGAATAGAACACGATAGAATAGAACACGATAGAGTAGAGTAGATTAGTTTACAGTAGTAACTGGATAACTGTGTTCTCTCTCTGACTCCCCAGACCAGCCCTGCTGCCTCCCCACGCCTGTGAGAGTTTACAGTAGTAACTGGATAACTGTGTTCTCTCTCTGACTGCCCAAACCAGCCCTGCTGCCTCCCCACGCCTGTGAGAGTTTACAGTAGTAATTGGATAACTGTGTTCTCCCACTCTCTCTCCCCAGACCAGCCCTGCTGCCTCCCCACGCTTCTGAGAGTTTACAGCAGTAACTGGATAACTGTGTTCTCCCACTCTCTCTCCCCAGACCCGCCCTGCTGCCTCCCCACGCCTGTGAGAGTTTACAGCAGTAACTGGATAACTGTGTTCTCCCCCTCTCTCTCCCCAGACCAGCCCTGCTGCCTCCCCACGGCTGTGAGAGTTTACAGTGGTAATTGGATAACTGTGTTCTCCCCCTCTCTCTCCCCAGACCAGCCCTGCTGCCTCCCCACGCCAGTGAGAGTTTACAGTAGTAACTGGATAACTGTGTTCTCTCTCTGACTCCCCAGACCAGCCCTGCTGCCTCCCCACGCCTGTGAGAGTCTACAGCAATAACTGGATAACTGTGTTCTCCCCCTCTCTCACCCCAGACCAGCCCTGCTGCCTCCCCACGCCTGTGAGAGATTACAGTAGTAACTGGATAACTGTGTTCTCTCTCTGACTCCCCAGACCAGCCCTGCTGCCTCCCCACGCCTGTGAGAGTTTACAGCAGTAACTGGATAACTGTGTTCTCCCCCTCTCTCACCCCAGACCAGCCCTGCTGCCTCCCCACGCCTCTGAGAGTTTACAGTAGTACCTCGATAACTGTTTTCTCTCTCTGACTCCCCAGACCAGCCGGCCTGCCCTCCCCATGCCTGTGACTTGGTGCCTGACTCTCCGCATACGTACGGCCAGGCCCCGTGAGCGTTCGGGGTGGCGGCAGACGGGAACGGCTGTGTAGGGGATCCTTGCGCCTGCTACCGTGAGTATGGGTAGTCTACAAGCAGAGGTTGATGGAGGGGGGGGGGGATCGTTTCCTTTTTACACATGGCCCTTTTTTGTCGCTATGGGCTACTTAACACTAATATTGGAGTTTTTATGTTTTTGTTTTCCATGGCCTTTGGGTGCCGTATTTGGCACTGACAAATGGATAGTGCCTGCCCAATTTGATACTATCTTTTGCTCATCTGCTTAGCACTCAGTATTTGGAAAAGAGTACGGGAGTTAAACACACACCACTACCAGTGGACAAGCCCCCAGCTGTAGTGATTACTCAACGTGCTGTAAATATGTGGCCCAAATGTTATAGAGAAAGAAGCCGCCCAATACACTTTACACCTATGTGTGGTGAAGATTTAAACTTAAAGTTGGGTTTGTTGATATTTTTAGTGACGTCTCAGGGAGGAGCCTAATGGTACAGTATTGTGTGCAGTTTGCAAGAATTCTAGGAATGGTACAGGCATTTTGTCCACAGGAATGGAATGTCCACAGGCATGTCTCTGACCCACATATATGCCCACATTCCTGGAAACCCTGGGGAACACCTCTCTGCCTAAGATGGCCCTACTTTCTGTGAGCCCGGGGCTCGTTCACTATACACTCAGGAGAAGAGTGCACTGTATCTGTCTAGACTTATCAGGTACCAAGTCTTCCTCAAAATCTTGAAATGATGGCAGTGCCATGAAAACAATAACCATTACAGCAACCACCGTCGCCATGGCAATGTATGTTTTCATTGCCAGTCTTGTTAATAATCTTTTTCAGAGCAGCTAGAAGGCTGCAGCACGATGCCATGCTACTACTGGACGACATGCGCAGTTTGCCGTACAGACCACAGCGGCTGCGCCAACTGCTATCCTCCATGTGCCGGTAGGCGGCGCTTTTCGATAGTCTCTACCAGGGCCCTTTGGCTCCATGAAAAATAGTCAAATTTCCTGAATAATTTCCAAAGTTATGCAACCAAAAGCTGTAAATGTGTAACCTATAAACAATAATTTCTAATCAAGCTTCTTTTCAGGTAGAGTTGAACTTAGAAAGTTAACCCTACCTAGACCGGGGGGGGGGCTAAAAGTGCCCGCGGCAACTTTGATTTCACCTAGCGTCTGAACGGCTAGCCGTAGAACGGCCAAACTTGGTGACTTTTCCTAGAATATTGTTGGCAACAATTCCTCAACATTGGAATAAGATAGTAATTTTTTTTGTTGCCATGGCAACGGGTTTCTGACAGGCATTTTTTGCTAAATTTAGTACTTTTTGTTTCAACAATAGAATTTTATGGGTTTTATGTCAAGTTACTCATGGTTTCTAACATCAATAACATCCCATAAAATTTTATGTAAATTTTATCATTAAATATGCATAATGTATGCTAATTTAATGACGTCATTGGCCAAAATCCAAGATGGCGGACCATATCATTAGAACAGGTATATACAGGTTATTTTCATTAAAATTTCACCAATACTTCCATCTCTTTTTCCAAAAAAGGTTTAAATGAAGGTCTTTAGTATGTTTACAATGAATTTAAGGCTTTATCATGAAAAAAAAACAATTTTTGAAAATTCAAGAATGATGATCCAAGATGGCGGATATCTTAAATATGTATGACGTCATTTTATGACGTCACCGGTGTTGCTATGGGCAACATAAGACTTAGTGCACCTTAATATTCTGTCATAAACACTTTTGGTACAGTTATGTTGAATACCATTTAGTTTTTAGGGAAAAACCTTAGACGGTTTTGGCCAGTAAAATCACATTAATGACGTCATAATGACGTCATATTACGTCATAACGACATAAAAATTGTAGATATGATAAATTTCCATTAGTCCACCATTTTCTGAAAATTTGGTGGTCATACGACATACCGTTCGCGAGTTCTTGGGGG
>NW_017803883.1:203466-214206 GCF_001625305.1 Branchiostoma belcheri
ACTTAGTATAAAAAGTTGTTTGACAGATATTTTGATAAGATTATTGTCGTAAACAAACAAGATTGTGTCCGCTAAGTAAAAAACATTTTCGTTTCTTACAGATGGTTCTATGCCAGGCATCATCATCGGCTGAAGTTCCTTTGTCTGCTTGTCTGAATCATAGCCCACCCTTTGGTAACTGGTTCAGCAGGAATCTGTTCAATAAATGATTTATTCCTTGAGCCCATGAGATACAATGTGTATTGTGTGATGATTTAACATGTACGGAAACCGTAACAAAGAAGTGATATGATTGTAGCATCAGTGTGTCCAGAAGTGACATTGTTGTACCTTCATGTCGCATAATGGTAATGGGGTGATTGTAAAAGTAAGTTGAGAGAAAGGTTATTACCTCAAAACCCCTCAGAAAATAATATTTCTACAATCAATCCTTTCATAAAAAGTATGGAAGACATTATGGAAAACATTGAAAGACAAAGAAAAGTCATCTACCAATTTTTGTAATGCTTTCAAATGGTTGCATGACTAAGTCTTAAAAAAATGACAGAGAAAATAATCTAGAAATTGTAACTCACCATTATAAATAGCATCGCAAAGTATAATGGTAAATGGAACAGTCCAGATTACGTCATGTTAAGGTTATAGTCCAATCGATCAAAATGGCGGACACGTAGGCGGAAACTTTCCCCCACCGTCACAGACCCGACTTAAGACCTTTAAAATTTGCGACGCGAAACTTTCGTGAGAAGGGTACAAGTTAAGCAAGATGTCCAGGGCCAAGCGGGAACTTGAAAGGGTAAACTCCTTTATTTGCCTTTTGTTGTGTTGTGGAATTCCAATACGGTTGTTTATCTTGTATTGATGTTTAGCTGTAGCCAACTAACATAAAGAAACTTTAGTTGATTGGTGAGAATTGTAGTATAACGGGTATCATGGAGGAAATATGATAATTTTATTGACATTTTTAATTGATGTCGTACCGAAATATAAACTTTTCAGGCAAACATCAGTGTTATGACTACGTTTTGGGTGTACGTGGCATAGTGAGTGGCCCAGCATAGACGTCTGTGGACTTTGAACGTCGGTCGCCGAGGCTAGGCTTGATTCAATGTTTACCTGGTAACCATATCACACCTGTTAATTTGCAATATATCTAACTTTATGTCCTACCTGGGCCGCGATTACGTTCGATACGGGTGTTCCGGCCCGTGTGATAACTAGCGGTACAGCCCGGGGGTTCTGAACGCGTACGGCCCGGGGCTTCCAAATGTTTCATAGACAGATTCGAACGCGTTTCGCGCTTGCACCGCTTCCGAAAATTCGAATGCAAAATTCGGACGTTGGAATTGATGTTGTTGCGTTTTTTTTGGTTAGGGACACCAAATTTTTGCTCATTTCGCATTGAAAGGCGCGTTTTCGTGGGTGGGTATGACATAAATAAAATACAACACGGTGTATTCCGCATCACCCTCGGTCCCGGCCCTCCCGCGGATCGGATCACCCTCCGGCCTTCGGCCGTCGGGCGATCCGACGCGCGGTCGGGCTGGTACCTCGGGCGATACGGAATACACCGTGTTGTATTCTATATGTACTCTGTTCAAATAACATATATTGACGAAGACGCCTGGATACCTTTAGTGCTGTTTAACCCTAAACAGTACACATGGGGTCCGCGCGGACCCCAGCACTATATGTTCTGTAATATTTTTTACATTTCAGCGCATGCGCGCTGAAATGTCCTGATACGGAATATATCCTTTGTTTCTTTCTTGCTTTCTTTGGTAGTTTGGTAACTCTGCAGGCCATGCAATACCTGTTTACTTCTTTCCGTTTTGTGGTATATGCAATAGACTTTCTGCCATTTTAATCCATGTTCTTTACAAAAAGAAAATTTATGTAGTAACAGTCTCATCTAGTGACATACCATTGATCGAAGTATGGTTACATAAGTTTTTAGGCGCTAATTTATTCATCGTACTACAAATCTAAAGATGATTGCATAAATTATGTTAATGACAAAAACAATGCCGCCTGTCGCTAGATGTCGTTGTTGCATGTCCTGGCGAAGTTTCTCTATTATGTTTGCACTTTTATGTTTGCCTGTTGCATTGTTCTTACTCAGGAATGTCAATACGTTTGATACTTACTTTTTTTAAATTTTAAAGATGGGCTTTCATGCTTCAATCATAATTCGCTGGGACCTGCCCAATTTTCTCGGATCGCTATGTATAGTTTGTTGCTTAGGCAGCCAGACAATGACGTAATAAGATAGCTCGACGGGTAGCGATGCTAGCTGAGTGGCGGTGCACGTGGCGGGGTTTGGACATTGAGAGTCCAATCCCCGGAGAGGAACGTTTTTTTTTTATTTTCATTTCTTTTAATTTTCTTTAATTTCCTTTTTTTTAATTTTTTAAATTTTATTTTAATTTTCTTTTTTAAGTTTTTTTATGTTCTTTTCTTAAATCTCTTTTTTCGCGGTGCACGTGGCGGGGTTTGCACATAGCGAGTTCGATCCCCGGAGAGGAGCTTTTATTTAAATTTCTTTTTAGCAGTCGCTGTTTTGCTTAAAACACTCAAAAACTGATTGTTCAAGTCCCGACGTATGAGTTTTTTAAATTTTCTTTTTAACATCCGCTTTTTTTGCTTTTTTTTTATCAGATGTGTTTTCTTCTTTAAGTGGTCTCGTACCAATTTCATCAACTTGGGTAATATCATTTCAACAACTTCTACCTCAATAACGGCAGTAAAACCTTCGTCAGCTGAAATGTCAGCTTTTTTTAAAAGCACTTGTTTTGTTTCTTAAGATTTTTTTCTGAAATTTCAGGTAATTTTCACCCACAAAGTTGTCTCTCAACACAGTGCAGAAAACTCAGTTTCCCCCATTTCTAAAAATTTATATATCTGATTTTCTTTTGGGGTCCGCGTGGACCCCAGCCAGCTTTCGATCGTAATGGATACACTGGCGTTTTTATACATTACTTTATTTCCGTTTTTATATGTTTTTTTGGACTTATCGTATGGCCACCAAATTTTCAGAGAATGGTGTACTAATAGAATTAAATTCTAAAAACTTTTGTGTAATTATGACGTCATATAACGTCAGAGCTAATAATATGGTCCGCTATCTTGGATTTTGACCAATGACGTCATTAAATTAGCATATATAATGAAAATTAAATGATTTAACTTATCTTTAATTATGTAAGATGTTATTAATGTCAGAAAGGAAATGTTATTTAATATAAAACCCAGAAAATTTTTATGTTAAAACCAAAATTACTGATTTTTCCCAAAAAACTGCCTGTCAGAAACCCGTTGCCATGGCAACACAAAAACTTATTTAACTAATATGGAATTTTTCCAGATACATTTTAGAGGTGTTCACCAAATTCACCTTAAGCCGTTCAGTCGCTATTTAAGATTAAAGTTGGCGCGGGCCTCAAAAGACCACTCGGTCTGAATAGGGTTCAAAAATCGGGTATTTCTTCATTTTGTCTTTTCCTCACCAAAAATAGGAAAAGGTCAAAATGTATGATTTTTGTACGTAATGTGGACTCAGAGTTTCACACATCAATTTGCAAAGCAATTGAGCTGGTAGTATGTTGATAATTTAAAAAAAAATTAGCAAACTAGAAAGGCCAATATTTGCTTTGGAGCAAATACAGCGATGGGTTCACCACATTTTACGACATGGCAGGGAAAGAATGAGAAACACAAGGGAAAACAATGATTTACATTGATATAACTATAATATGAAGTAACATACAACTAAAACAACAGTTGGATAGCTATTCCCTACTTTATTGGTTAGGATTTTTAATTGCATAATGCAAACTGTTGATTTTCAAAATAAAAAAAACGTTCATGCTGGAGCAGGAAAGCTTGAAATACCTACCAAAACACTTGAATACAGACATACTGTCAGTATGGAAATGCTCTGTGCAGGTGTTAATCAAGTTAAATCCCAACAGCCAATCAGCAAGAAATGCTCTGTGCAGGTGGAAATGCTCTGTGCAGGTGTTAATCAAGTTAAATCCCAACAGCCAATCAGCAAGAAGAATAGAGGAAAGCTGCATGCCTATTGGTTGATGCCCTGCATTCCATTGTGATGACTCATACCCAAACGTGGTAAACACGGCACACTAACACAGTAATACATTTGCTATAACACAGCCAAAAAACTCAAATAAAACCATTCTAAAAGCCTGTATCACAAAAATTTAAAAAACGCCTAGGGGTATTTGCCCACTGTACCTCCATACCAAATTTCAGGACCTTAGGCCCTAAAATGAAGAAGCTGAATCCAGTTAAAAAATGGCAGGAGAAGAAGAAGGAGGAGGAGAAGGAGAAGAAACACCAGAAAAAGCAATATGGTTTCACCACACCACGGTGTGGTGAACCCATAAAAACTGTTCTGGGGTCCGCGCGGACCCCAGGTGTACAGATTAATCAGTCCGGGAAGGTGTACTGTTGAGGGTTAATTGATACATGATAAAAGTTGTTGGGAGGCCACTTCCAAACGTTCACTGTATCGGTTGAACAATGTGGAATTCTGTTGTTTCCTCTCCTTTTATAGCTGGCGATATTATTTAAGATAATACCAGTGACACCATATTTAAAGTATAAAATGATATCCAATAAACTTGATACTCGTAGAAGGGGAGAATTGTAATATTCAATTTTTCTACCTCTGTATTGTTTTCATGCTGTATTAGGATGATGAATGCGGCTTTCTACAGGAACTCTTGATTGCAGCTGATAGAGGAGATGAAGAAAAGGTGACAGAGCTGATCCAAAAGGGAGTGGATGTCAACAGTCGTGCCGTCCTGGTGAGTAGGGATGAACAACTTTGTTGAATCACAGAGAAGTCACGGAGGTCGATTAATATAGCCATATAGTCGATGTCTGTCGTGGTCTTTCTTTTCTATCGTTAGACTTGATTTATTTCACTTATGTCGGGTCCTGGTGTCCCTGGCCTCGAGTCAAAATGGCAGCCCAAGAGTCCCTGTCTTCCATGGCCTGGTTCAAGGCAGAATGTTCGTTAGAAGTAATCCGGTTCACAGAGTCTGACGTTTCAGAACACCCTTCAGTCGTGTCAGCTGAAGTAACACACTATAGTCGGTCAACATGATACGCAGTTCTAATTTCTCCCAAGGTAAAAAAAATAACAGATACTGAAGGACAATTTGTATTTTCATACTCCCACACGACACACAGTTTCCTCGAGGTGAGGATATCGGTTACTGAACAAGGGAACATGAAACAGGCTATTAAACATTAAACGCCAAGCATATTTAGTGTTTGTCACTATATGGCTTTCTCATTATGGATGATACAGTATAGATAAGGTCAAGTAATATGATGTAAAGTGATAATGATTAAATTTGAAAAGTGTTCAAGGGGAAAACATAAATGAGCCTCTCTTAGAATGTATACGTAATGCCATCGCTGTTCCTGCTGTTACAGTTTGGAAACACGCCACTTTATTGTGCAGTGTCAGGAGGACATGTTGCTGTTGCTGCACTCCTCCTGAAGGCTGGAGCACAGGTGGACAGTAGGGGTCCGGTAAGTGTTGATGCTTACTACAGGTGACGAACATTTTTTGTGTTAAACGGGTCTCGTATATTTATTATGTTTATTATGACAGTAGGGGCCGACTTTTCTAAACATATAATGCCATCTCTGTTCCTGCTGTTACAGTCTGAAGACACGCCACTTCACAAGGCAGCTTCAGGAGGACATGTTGGTGTTGCCGAACTCTTGCTGAAGGCTGGAGCACAGGTGGACATTAGGGATGAGGTAAGGGTTGATACTTACTACAGGTGATGGACATGTTTGTTGGGCTCAATGGTATTATGAGCAAGCTTCAAGCAATATTCACATGTCCTTGTCTGCGATGAGAAAACAATATTTCTGAACAAAAATCGTACGAATGTATATTAATATGTTTTCTGTGTAGCGCGGCAAGACTCCTGAGGACATCGCGGCAAGTACAGATGTTCCATCCTGGTACGGTGATGAAGATCGCGTCCTGGAGGGAAGGAAGGAGATTCTCGAGCTTTTTGCAGCAGAAAAGCCCGGCCGGTAGGTCAAACCTGGTTTCTAGTTTTGCACAATCAATGTTAATGATGTGTTATCAGGAAAGCATAACGAGACAAGGATTAAAGCACTCATTTATTTAGAGTTTCTTACAAATACATGCCCAATGACTAATTCAAGTACAAACAACATATGTATGTTTGAGAGAATACAGTGATATAAAGGACTACGTCTAACGTTATGCTGCATTATCATATAGCCGGCTGACGTTGACCAATCAGAAGGCTCCATTCCACATTCCTTATGACGCCGTTATGCCGAAATTAGAGTCAAAACCGGGTATTTATTCATCCCAATCCATACATTAAACAACCCAAAAATCACGGGAATATGACCTCAGGTGACCCTATTAGAACACCGCTTTGTTCTAAAATATAAAAAAAATAACTTGTGTTATGTTCCAAAGGAATACATGTTCCCTGCTAATGACCCAAATAGAACATGACCCCGTGCCGATGTTCCGGTAAACTCATATGAGCCGGGTGGAACCAGCAAAACGATCACACTGTAAAGACATACAATGGACAAAGCAATGTCAGAATTTTCTTTGAAGAACTCAATATGCGGGTCCTTGGAATAGGGGAAAGATGCACAGGAACAGCGGCTAGTGGACGGGAAGATATGTTTATGTTTGTATGTATGTATTATACAGGAATGTGTAATGTGTAACGCTTTACTGTGTCAGTTTGGATAGGCTATATTATAATAGCGGTAATGGCCCGCCCTTTCTCGGTGACTCAGTCACTGCGCTCACTCAGTAGCTTTATTCGGTGGTTATAGCAAGTGCCACGTCTTTATCACACATTCACACCATATTCACCTCGGGGCGTGTCATTAACCCTTAATTCAATTGTAGAATAGAAATCTCTGACAAAACCGTGACAACTGAGTACGATAATCATTGTTCATTTTATTAGACTGAAAAGCAAGATATGGAGACTTGCGTAGAAATGAGTTTAAAGCAGGAATGATATGCTTATTGTTGGCAACCGTCTGTATAATGCTTTTAATTTGCTTTAAGTGTACAGTACGACTGACGCCTTTTTTGTGTTGTAGGGGCCACATTATCCATCATACGGAGTGAATATACTCATTCAGGCTGTATGAGCATCGGACAATGATAGTATGTATACACAAGTATGTATACATAATATGGTTTTCCATCTTTTGTCACAGCCTTTACAGGAGCAAAGTGGGTTCAAAAGGAGGTGACCTGAAAACCCAATTTTGTGCCGTCTCTGTTTCGGGTGGGGCCGTTACCATGGAAACAGAAATCACCTGTCAGGTCATCAACCCCAATGACGTCATCCTCCCCCTGAAGGACGGAGAGATGTTAGTGAGTGACATCATAGAGCTGGGTCCGCACGGAACAACCTTCCGCAAACCTGTCACTGTGCAGATGCAGTACAACAGCAAGTCGTCAGGTGGCGCTAAGGAAGCTGCCGTGTGGGTCACTGAGGACAGGTCACATTGGACGGAACTTAAGACAACTAAAGAAGTATGTGGACAAACATAATCATTTAAGAGTGCGAAACTTCATACGAATTCCTGTAATCAGAAATGTTATAATTTTCATAATTTTCCGATATGCGGACGGACATAAAACTCATTGCCATAGAAAGGACTACTTTATACCTGATCTGCAGTTCTCTACAACATATAACGTATTTTATTTTAGACCGAAGACATGCTTTCTGTATCAGTGGACCACTTCTCCATCTTTGCCGTCATCAGTCAACCTAAACAGGACCAGTTTCCAGTACCAACAGAAGGACGCACTCTGACGTCATCAACGCAGCCTGCGGTACAAATCAGCTTCCCGGAACATGCTGTGACCACAGAAACCGAGGTTACAATTCAGGTAAGTACTAGTAACTTGAAGAACTAGTACTAGTAAGTACTAGTAACTCGATGGCCACTGTCCTGATAGATATTACGCAACATTCTCACATTTTCTGTCACTAAATTCCTTTATTTAATTAAGTGTAGTAAGTAGTGCAATAAAGTAATATTTGTATATTTACCTAGTTCTTGAATCTAATATGAACTTAGTAGTTTATTTCAACTGCAGGTACAAGAGGTTCCAAAAAGCGCAGTTGAGGACATCAAGGCAAAGAACGAGTCTGTCCAGAACCTTGTTGGAACCAGTCCGATAGTCAATGTCCAGACTGTGTCAACCTCCGCAGTCCAGTTCCACAAACCGGTCACAGTGCGAGTCCCACATCCTCAGCACTACATGGACATCCAACATGAGGGGCCCACCAAACTGAGGGTGATGTCATGTGAGGAGGGGACAGAAGACTGGATGGATGTGACAGACAACGTTACTATCAGTCGGGTTACAGAGGAGTTTGTGGAGTTTGAAGTCACTCATTTTACCAGGTATCGTAAGCACATTGTCGCAAGAAACGCAAGTAACGAAGATGAGAGATCGTTTTTAAAGTAATTTTGTAATTTGCCAGAATGTTCATTTTTCACTTCAGTCGAGCTGCTATCTTCAAAATATTTTCTATTTATCTCATTTCCAGATGGATTGTCGTTCTTGTCGAAGATATCTTGGGAAACACAGAAAAACTTGGACCAATCCCAACAATAGTCTGCCAATGGCTTCAACGGCGTCCCGTCCAGTTCATCCTACTGCAGCGAGAGGACAACGCAAACGAAGTCATTGTAGAATGCACCCTGGATGGTTGTGCAGAAGAGAAACGGCCAAAGCTGATGAAAGAAGGCTATAAGGCCCAGTTACCTTCTGGCACAGAGCATCTATACGAAGGACAACAAGTGAACATACGCTTCCAAGGTAACGTAAAGCTCACCCGATACGGCGCGAGGGGGACGAAACAGCAAATCACCTTCCACAGCCAGCAATACAACCGCATTCATATGCATCTCATGGCTTTAAAGGATCGTGAGAATTCCGGTTTGGATGGTCAAGGATATGTTGAACTCCGTGCCCTACCACGCGTGGAGGTGGCAAAACAGAAAGTTGAAAGCGAAATGGCGACAATGGAAAGGTCAGCTCGTGAGGCAGAGGGAAAGAGAGAGCCGAAGTCAACATTCATTTGCCAGTTGCCAATTCGTGTGCCATATGGGAGTCCAGAACAGGTGAAGCATTGCCTTGCATCTGTTAGTAATAAACAAGAAGCCTGTCTCCTCCGGATCCCAGAGCAAAACCAATTTACAAAACAATACATGGAGTAACAATAAACGGTAACTTCTAGAAAATGTAGTGGCATAAAATATTTACGCTAACGCGGTAACTTTATTGCACAGACATTTAAAAAAAAGACTGGAGTATATCATGTCATTCACGTAGCAGTTAAGATATCATTAGCAAGACTTCGAGCCTTTAAACAGTGAATGATATTCTTCAATATGTTTCATCTGCAGACTTCTGGCGGTGCACACCGTGGAACTTTCAAAGGTAAGACAAATATTAATTTCACTTCGACAGATAATGTAGCTTTTTCCGATGCATGCGCTCTTCTTTCTTCCTAATGTGGTGGCATGCAAAGGGCCACCATGAAAAAGGTTTCCAAAATTAGACAGGAGCTGTATGAGCTTGAAAGAGGGCAGGTGCTTCCATACAAAAATACAAACTGCGTTATTCATATTATCTTCCAGGCGTTGAGATGTACTTTTATTCCACCAAGGAAGCCGTGAGCACAGACTGGCAAGATTTGGCCTTCCATCTTGGATTTGAGAGGGCCGACATCGCAAATATGGCCGGCAGAAACCGCGACGACAAGTCCCGCTGTATGGACATGCTGCAGGAATGGAAGAAGAAGAAGGGAGACGCCGCTACCATAGAGGTCCTGATGGAGGCTCTGTCAGAGGCAGGGCTGCAGAGCGTCGTGGATGAGTTGAAGAAATATCCACAACAAGTTGCAAACTATGGGTAAGTATGCATTGCTTTGTGCAGGTGATATTGTAAATGTTGAACCTAATATTTAACAAAAAAAGCCAGACACATAAGTGAACCACGTGTGCTTTTTTTTCGTCATTTTAATTTGTTATATGCGCCTAGTAAGTACCCTTGGATAATTTATTTTCTTGTCCCACCAGGCTGAGCCCACCGGCAAAGGGACTGGAAGAAACTTCCCCCCGAGAAGGTACTAGTAATAGTGAATTGCACCTGCGTTTTTATAGTGGTACAAACAAAACAAATAACATCATGAAGTAATTTAACCATCCATCCATTCATTCATTCATTTTCCAATTTTGTCCGTAACATATCAGAGTTGTGCGTATTAGCACAAAACGATAGAGATGTCAATAGAATGGAATAGAATACACTAAAATGGCCTTACCGTCTTCTTTTTTGTTGTTGTTATTGTTCACTTATCTGTTACAAGCACATTTTGAAACGATAACTACATTGTAACACGTAACTTCACAGGCCGGTGCCGTATCTCTTAAAATCTTCAAGTGCGAGATCTGACAAGACCATCTTCACTCATCAGCTGATGAAAACCACCATCAACCAATTCCATTATTACAATAATTATTACAATACTTTATTTCTAGCGTTAACACATGTATATGTTGGCAGTTTTTGCTTCTTAGTTTTATGATAGGCTTATTTTTTAGGCGCAAGCGGTTACTGTTGTTGCTCAGCTGCTTTCTTGTATAGCTATGCTC
>NW_017803884.1:0-11391 GCF_001625305.1 Branchiostoma belcheri
TATCATGCCCGGTCCGGAACCCGTTATCGAACGCTTCCCTGGCTTCCATAAAACGATTCGAACGCGTTTCGCCCTACCCGCTTGTGCCCCTTTCGAAAATTCGAATACAGTGGAATTGATGTTGTTGCATTTTAGGGTTGTGGCACCAACTTTTGGCTCATCTTGCATTGAAATGCGTGTTTTCTTGGGTGGGTATGATATAAATAAAATACAACACGGTGTATTCCGCATCGCCCTCGGTCCCGGCCCTCCCGCGAGTCCTCCGGCCTGCGGCCGTCGTGCGATCCGACCCGCGGTCGGGCCAATACCTCGGGCGATACGGAATACCCCGTGTTGTATTCTATATATATAACACATTTTTATCATTATATAATTCTATATAATCTTTCTGACCATTATATAGAATTCTATATAAGTCTTGCATCCATTATATATAATTCTATATAACACCTGTCTCTTATATAGAATTCTATGTAAATCTTGTGGCTAATATTGCATAGAATCATAAACTGTCTGACCATTATATGCTATCTTACATTTTTATGGCACTAAATAATAAATAAATATTATCCAGAAACTACAGAAATTTTAGTGGTCCAAAGAAAGTAATGCCATGGTTATTTAACTCATACTATATACACCAGGCCTATTTACGATAGTTTGGAAAAGTGCTTGGAAGCTTGAAAAATTAGAAAATATGGTTACCGTTGATGCATGAACCTGTCCACATATTGTCATCATATAATTCAACTTGCAACATTTAACTTGATGCTTCTTGTCTCTGATTTAGATATAGTTATAAAAGACCAGCTTCAATAGCTTATGCTTGTAAATAATAATCATTGTACTAATTACAATCAAGAGACACAAATGTTATTTAACATGTCAAATAATTATGTAGTTTAATGTCCACATTCACCTCCCATTGTGCACATAAATGTACACAATACATTTTTAATATACAAATAGAATAAACAAATTGAGTTTGATATATTTATACATTTCATCATACCATTTTCCTCAAGCAAGCAATGTTTTCAATGATAGTCAAAGCTTAAGTCAGTTTGATTACATTGGAATTGCTACTCTGAGCATACATAGCATTTCAAATTCTAAATCTCTTAAATCTGCTACTGTACAATAATCATATATGCATAATGCTTATATTTGGAGCTTTTTTTTTACAAAATTTCTAGTATTACAACTTAATACAAGCCTGACCTTAAATTTAGCACAGGACTTCTCTTACATTCAGTTTCTCACAGTACAGATACCAATCCATCAATTCAGCAAGCAATGTCATTTCTGAGTATCAATTCAATAAGTTTGAATGCTCTCAGAGTTCCAGGAAGAATAAGATCATGTTAATGCTACGTGAAGACATACTGTTACATTACATACTCGTTGACTACATGTACCTTGTATGCTTGTTTTGTTCATGGCTGCTTTCTTTTTTTTGCACCATTTTTGTTCATGGTTTGATTCCTTTTTTTTTTGGACCAGATTTGTTTACAGTTTGCTTCCCTTTCTTCAAACCAGTTTTGTTTGTGGTCTGTTTTCCTTTTTTTGGACCTGATTTGTTCACAGTTGTCTTTGCTTTTTTGGCACCTGGCTTTGCTTTCTTCGACTTGATCTTAATGTTGATCGGATCCATGTTTTTTTTTACTGTACCTTTCCAGCAATGCCCTTGTTTTTTCAGTTAAAACAGTTTCTTTTTTTACTGGTGCCTCATATTCTTTCACAGAACACAATTCCCAGGAAGGTCTCCCTGGATCAGCCATTTCACTTTCTAAGAAGGCATGCCACCAGGGCAGAAAACTGTCGTTAACCTTGGGGGTCTCAGCCCAAAGGTTCAAGTTTTTCCTCATAGACTGTATGGTGCTGATATGTTTATTTATGGCACCGTCTTCGAAGTCAACCTTCCACTCTTGAACTGTGGATAGTTCTGGAAATGTTGGGTTAACGTTTCAACAGGAATTTCTACTTCATCCTCACTTTCTGGCCACAATCTTGCTGTTAGCTGCACCTTTCCACCTTCAAGTTTGGCTGTGTATTGGTGGGGCCTTGAATGGCCAGAAATTCCAGAGATGTGTCGGTCAATGTCTTCCCGAAAGTCCCACATGCTATTCATGACACTGTGGAAAATAAGTCATCATCACATCATGAAGGTCAATAAAAGTGCTGGTTACCCTCAGTATAAAAGTCAAATGACATGAAGTTATTGGTGGCACCACCATTTCTTAAAAATTTCCATCAATTCTTAAATCAATGATTGAAGTATTAGTGCATAAGGAATATATAAGCAGGTACATGGTAAACTTATATTTCCCATAGTAATAAGACATACATTGCATATCTTGCTATTCTTTGCTTGAAATTTTACAGAACTTTTCAAACCTGCACTGTGGTGTAGGCTTGTAAGCGGTCTGGGATGGTTGGTGCATCATGAAGCAGCAGGTGTGTGGATACTCTGCTGAACATCTGGTCCACGTCTTCATGTGTGTGGCCAGGCATTAGGTACCCCAACTTCACCTGTAGTAAAGAACAAAGTGTCATGATGAATTTGTTCAAATAATTTCAACACCAAGATACATGTACAACATATAGGTGTGGCATGTCTTTGAGAAAACAAAGCCACTGACATTTTTGTTTTTTTGTCGGAGTAGAGTCACTGTAAATACATTTGTCATGTGCAATTTAAGTTATACATGTACTACTGTAGGAAAATGAGTATGACTTTCCTGTTACCTTTCTAAAGATTCCAAGCTTGACAAGCCAGGTAGAGAATGCAATAACATACTTGTTTTTGCATTCTTTTGCTGAATTGTCTAGCTGCAGGTAAAGCGTGTTTGGTAGATGGCCATTGTATTCCTGTGGAAAGGGGTTTAGATATCAGTACCACATGGTCAGTTGATATTGCAAGTCATGATCATAGCTGTTAATTTGTGAATGACCTTACAATAATACTCTGTCCTTGCGCCACACGACCCCACCTATGGGAATTTTGTAGGCTATATCTATTTCAAAATGTCTATTTTACTCAACTATTGGTTTAGGAGCACAGCCAAGGCTGCCCAATCCCCATCCTGTGGCTATTGCAAAGGCCTGTTCACAAAGACAAATTAATTATTAAAGTCATATCAATTTTTTTTGGCATTTGCATTAGATTGTTTAGTAATTGTAACCATCTATTATGTTTCAAGTTGGATTCAGTCCTAGCTGTCTTAAAAGAAAAGTACAAACATGTATAACACAGCTAACACTATTATGTGTATGTATACACAGGTACAAAATTGTAGATACATGTACTATACATGTATTTGTAAAGCCAAAGTAGCCTATGTGACTTACCTTAGCTACCTCCAGTAGACTACGTATCAAAACGTTAACTGTGATATTGGTGTCCATGTGGAACTTTGGCGTCCAAGCATATATGAATGCCTTCTTCTGTCCATGTGCCAAAGCACCAGTCAGGTGAACTTTCATCGGTTCCAGAGCTGCTAGGGACTACATATGGGAACCCAATCAGAACTAGAAAGGCCGACATTTGTTTGGGAGCAAATGCAGCAAATGACGTCACCACACCACATGCACAGTGTGAAAGAATCCACTTGTGGTTAAGCCATAACAATGCTTAACAAACTGTACAATTTCAAATGTGCCAAATATAACAGTCACAGACTCTAATCAATATAATGTTCTTCATCATCATCTACATGTATCTACAAAATTGGTTCAATGCACCACATTACTAATGAATGCATAACATATACAAACTACATGTACATGTAAACATGTAAAACAAACATCGTCAGGCAAAGTTTGATGCATACATGTTCGCAAAAAAAAAATACATCTCCAAATATTTTTAACACATGTGCAAAGATTGTGTGCATTTTATAAAATGATTATCTCCCTCACCTTTGTTTGAGCAGCAAAATGAGGTATCGATGTCTTGTTTTGATCCATGGAATCAATGATGATGGACAGGTAGTTCTTTGGTTCTTTCTTCGCTTTCTTTATGTGTTTATAATACTTTTGCCTGGCTGAGCTGATAAAGAGACAAAGACATTACAGTTTAGGCCATTCCAATAAGATTTGTTGGTCTTCAGGCATTTTTATGTCAAATTTTACCAAGAGGACATCCAAAAAAACAGGGGGCTGGGATAAAGATAATGCCATTCACTACCTAAAATTGTGTGCACCAAAGTACAGAATTCCCCCTATGTTCTGTTTTCCGGTAGATGTTTCAATTCTTTTTTTTAATCTGAGAATCAAGAAAGTAAATTGGTGTGGCCTTATATCATACTAAGCAAATCTAATCTGCATGCATACTGGCAGCATAAGATTCAGAAACATGTTGGAAACATGGTTATTAGAAAGGAAGAGATTTTTTTCCATTTTCTGATCATTTTCCTTACTGTGAAGATGCAAATTGTTTCTATAAGCGTTTCCCAGTAGGTCTCACAGGCTAGGGGGTTAAAGAAACCTGCCCTCAGAAGTGTGATAATGGGACATTGATTGACAGCTGACACATGGCTCACATTATGGTTCCTGTGAGTAGGATTTCAGGTCATTGGTTAAACATTCAGGATAAGTATGTTTTCTCATCATTTTAGAAACATCTTTGAGGGTTTGTCAGCAAAAGTACTTTTAGTACAAACAAGGTCGAGGGTGAGGGCGGGGTCACGGATTACAAATCAAACCAAAATACTAGAGTTCCACGATCTCATACCTTCGCCAAATGATGTTAGCCTTTATGAGTAAGAAATTATAGATTAATCCCCCTGATTGTGCAAATAGGATCCTATATTTGCATCAATTATATCTGTTGATCATATTCTACACCAGAAGACAGCCTTATCTTATCAAAGAATGCCATTATAGCATTTCCTCATAAATTATGCAAATGAGGTCCTTATTTGAATAAGTTATGTTTAATTATGTTCACCTTCACATGACTTTCAAATATCCCAAGTATGACATTCCAGGCAGTTACCACTATGTAAATATAACCATTTCTCATTAATTATGCAAATTAAGTCTTCATTTGCATAATCGATATCTGCCTGTATTTCTGCCGTTCTTAATTACATATGTCACAAGCTTGAATAGTCCTATCAGGGAATGCAGATGATTTATAGAATTTCCTCATTAATTATGCAAATTACATTAATATATGCATAATTATAATATTATTATGTTAAGCATCACCTCAGCTACCTACATGCCAAAAATTACGACGATCCATCAATCGGTTCTAGAGTTATCCGCCTTTAAATATTTTTCAACTAACGCCCCTGCAGTTTCAGAGCAAGCCGCTAGGGAGGCCAAACTCACATCACTTCTTCCCCAGCACAAGAGCTACCTACCATCCAAATTTCGTCACCCTAGCATGTCTAGATCACGAGATATCAAAACCGGAAGTTCAGCTGCAGTACCATAACAAGCCGCTAGGGGGCCCAAAATCTAATCAGTTCCACGTCTCATGAAGACCTATCCACCTACCAAATATCAAGACAATCCATTTTAGCCTTCTTGAGTTATCGTGCTGACACACACACACACACACACACACACACACACACACACACAGACACACGAACGCCTACGAAAACATAACCTTCTTGGCGAAGGTAATGAAAGAAGTCATCATCATGGTTGCATTTTTTTACATTTTGGTGGATCCACCAAGCGGGGTGAAAGTGGAGATATGAGAGGAAGGTCACACTTTTCCTAACACCTGTGTGCAAAATACATAAGAATCACAATCTGCAAGGCGTCAGACAGAAACTGGGGCATATATATGATATGACAAAAAAGCCACAAATTTCCCCACCATTAACTCTACTACTGGGAGAGTACATCTCTGACACACAATGCATTATCTTACAGTGCAAAGCTTGATGATAACTGCTGTTAATAGAAGTGTTTTTGGAGGTAAACCATCAAAGAAGTTAACACACCAAAAAGTTGTATTCAACCATTTCAACCGATGACCTGAAATCCTACTGGAAGCATAATGTGAGCCATGTGTGCTGTTAATCACACCTCTGACTCTGCCCTACATATACTGATAGGATATATATGAAGTCTGCTTTTAAAACTTCAGCAACAATAAAGCCTACAGTCACTGTGGTACTTTTCATCTATAATGAGGTTGTCACTTGTGCCTATATAAGTAAACATTACTATTGACAATTGGTATAAAAATGGTTAGTCTTGGTACTGGATATATACATTGTGTATATGCTACAAATGCACAAAGAGGACTTACTTCTGTAAGCTGAAATGGGCTTGCCTCCTGTCTCTTACTTCTTGTATGTCTTCATCACTTTGGGCACGAGCAAGGAGTGTCTTCAAAGTATCACACTCATCACATTTAGCCATTCTGTTCTTCTGCAGAAATAATTTATTCATCCAATTAGATTATTTAATTCCTTTTTCAAACTTTTCTATGACCTACTTTAACCTCAGACATCTACATGTACCGGTATCTTAAAACAAGCTATGATTGCAGATTGTTTTCCAGGCCAATTTAGTTTTCTCTGACTGTGATAATTACATGCATTATTCCTCAAATTTACAGGAAAAAACATCAAAAGTAATTGAAGGTATCAAAATTTAGAAACAAATCTGTTTAGCAGGCCTAGCCTGCAAAAGAGACATCCCAATGCTACAGGACCAGGTGACAATCATACATGTATATTTTCCCGTGCCATTAATGGCAATATGGTTAGTGTGGTGCATTTAATAATAAACACTCATTGACAAGTACAATGTAGATTTTGACAAGATGTGTTAGAAAATCATAATCTGAATAAATAAAGTAACAAAGAGATAGTTCTAATGTGAACTTACTGCTGGAATTTTGAGCTTGGGAAACTCTTTTTTCCACATCTGTCTAAATCGGGATTCTTCAAGTGTTCTTTCATCCCAGTGGTCAGCCTTGTAAAACCCAAAGATGTCTCGTACTGTTGCACACTGTGGGAGGTGTATGTCTTGACTGTTTGGCAAATGATCACCAAACCTTTTTGAATGGGTTTTCAACCACTCCCTTGCAATCAGATACCTTTTTGAATGATACTTCATTCCCTTTCTTGCATCAGGTACAATCTGTCGTTTGGCTTCATAGATGGTTTTAATTTCGTAGAACCTGAAAAAAAGATTCAGGACGTAGTCTCAAGGGAACAGATACAAGTCAGAGAATGTTTTCTATTATGGTTTTTATCATCGCTCAAAGTCTAGCACCGCTCAAAGTCTAGCACCGTGAAACAAAAAACTTTTCCTGGGGCGTGCAAAAATACTGGCGGCTTGCGGGGGGACACGCTTCCCTCCCGTACCAAGCGCATGGGAAAAAAGGAAAAATCACTGCTAGAAATCTAGAAGAATTTAGAATGAAGCAAATACCCTTTCTGGGGCGTGTGGAGTACTTCCCTCCCGTTCCAAAAGGAGGGGCGAAGTGGATGAGGTGATGACGGGTAGCAAAGGTACGAACTAACAACTCAACAAAACACAAAAGGGGGGGGGGGACCAACCTCGAGGTCGTCCTCGTCGCTGTCCGACTCCGAGCTGGAGTCGGCGTGGCTTCGCCTCGGCTGTTGTTGGCGGGGCCCCTTGGGCCGCGGCCCGTTGTCCGGGGGTGCTGCGGGGCGCTTCTTCTGGGTGTCGGACGGAGTGGGGGCTGGGGGTGCATCTTCTACCAGCGTGACGGCGGCCTGGGCCGCGTCCTTGGCCGCCTGGTCTTGTCGTACGGGCTGGGCGTCCATGGTGCTGTTGGCGGCCAGGATGGTGAAGTGCGCCAATCTGACGATGGATGCCTGCTCCTTGGGCGGGAGGCCCGCCATCTCTAGGGTGGTCTCTGGGTCCTCCCCGGTAAGTCGCTGAAGCTTCTCGCCGATCTCCTCTCTATTCAAGGCGTGGAGAGCCACATCCTTGGTGAAACGGGCTCGTAGTGGTTCGTCGGGAAGGTCTTCCTCACCGCGGACCTTCTTCACTAGGTTAAAGATTTAAACATTGAATTTTGAACTTTTAATCAAACCACTGCAATGATAGATGGGAAAACTGTAACAACTAGGAAGAAAAGGACTTTCCTCAACAGTTGGGGGGCAAAACATGAGCATTTTTCAGTTGATTCAGGATCAGAATCAATTTTTTTTTGCAAATCAGAAAAAAACGAAGAGGCGAATCCGAGAACCAACAAATTAAATTGGTGTGGCCTTACTTCTTACAGGTAGCCCCTCCCTCCCATATTCTACTGACTGCCGTATCTTTGATATTGTGTTCAACTATATTCATCACTCTGGAAGATTTGACCAATCACATTTCTATCTTTTGTAGTTCAATGTCTGAATCTTTATTGATTGTGTATTTATACAACAAAAGGCATCTCACTGTCACTATCATTCGTGTTTGAGTGTAAAGGATACAACAGAATTATGTGTAAATAACTTCTATAGAAGACTGTATTGCAAGTTTACTATGTATACTAGTATATACACAATGTCTATGTATAGACACAATATCTAACCTTCATCGACGTAAATACGTCATACAAAGATGTCAAAATATTATGGAATAAAAGACTTCTCAAGACCACAAATTAACGCTCTTGGTGCGCCAGCCACTTTCATTTATGTTTAAGTTATCTGTTAACATTTAAATTATGTTTTATGACCAGCCGATTCACATAAGCACAACACGTGCTTTTGTATTTAGTGCTGAAAAATCCATGTGAATAAAAAAAAAATAGCAATGCAAATCACTTAAACGCTATTGGTCAATATGCCACCTTGGTAGACTTGCTAATTGTAATTGACAGTCAACACCTGCTTTGTATGAATCGGACGTCATCATTGGCTTTCTGATTAAATCAAAGTCGCTTCGGATGGTAAGCGGACATATTTCACTACTTCGCTTACCATCTCCACCGCCTTATTGAAGTTTTTCCCCGAGGAGTCGACTACGCTGTATCTGTCCAAGGAGGCTCTGAGACAGTTCTAGAAAATAGGTTTCGCAGCATCTCATCCTTCAGAGCATCATAGTCACACGTTGACACTAACTTCCTCAGGCGTTCCACGTACGCTTCGATTCTTTCTCCTTGGGCTTGTTCACATGTATTGAATTTGTATCTCTCATACACGGTATTCTTCAGTGGCTTTAAGTGCTTGTCTAAGGCTTCTATAATCTTATCGGGGTCTTGCCTGGGGTCTGCATCTGGCTGACCATTGTCGGCTTCTATATCTATGTTTCTGAGTATATCCAGGCAATGTCTGCCGATGACGGTCTTCAGTGTGGCTATTGTAGAAGGCTTGGAAGCCATGTTATTTTTTTTAACTCAGCCTTTCACAATATGAATACAGTTTTGAATACTAAGAAGCCATGTTTTTTTTTGGGGGGGGGTGATGTTGTTCTCATTGAAATACATTTTTGGAGCGAGTTTTCAAGATTGGACTTTGATTTTTATTTTGCTTTTCTGTTCATACACAGAGCATATATGTATTTACATTGGAGAAAGGCAAAATGCAAGACCTGTTCCACAAACTATACCAATGAAAATTATCATTGTAATGACCACTATATATATATCTACCTTTTCTTGTTTCATAATGCAATTTCAACACAAAATATATCCGGTAAGCCTGTACATTCATGTTGTTTACACTTTCAGTACACAATTCTTCTGACACGTGTCTATCGTCGTGTCAATCTGGCTCGTACCTCCCGACTGATATAGTCAAACGTGGCCTTTCTCATTCGAAAGTTTTCGACCCAGTCTTTCTCCGAGAAAGTTTGTAGGACATCGCGTCCGTGCTGCGATCCCTGGACTACATCGTTCTCTGTACCCTCCTTGCGCTTAGAGCAGCTTGAATGGCCAGGCACGCAAATAACATGCGGCGGCGACGACGAATTCTTCCAAGGGCCAGCCGTAGCCCGCGTCTCCTTCGTACTCCTCGCAGCCGGTTGCAAGCCACAATCCACAAGAAAAGCACAACTATGTCCTCTTTGTCCACCATGTTTTGCGAAGGATGCCCTTTCACCCCTTTAATAGCCTATGACATTGCCACGACGCCGTCTTGCGTGTTTTCATACCTTGATACCTTGATACCGTCTTCGGGATGAGAGGTAATCCTGTGGTGATCCCGATCTCGACTTCACTCAGTGTTATACTTTATGCTCTCCCAGTATTTGTCTAGGTTCGTCTTGAACTCGTTTACTGACTCTGAGTCAATTACAGCCTGTGGTAGACTGTTCCAATCCCTAACGACCCGGACGCTAAATGACTGTCGTCTAACTCTTCCCTTGGCCAAAGGGACCTCCAGTTTGCAACTGTGCCCTCTTGTTGATCCTTCTGTTCGCTTCTTGAAGAAGGATTCGAGTTGGATTCCCTCCAGCCCTCTTGCTAGTTTGAATACCTGAATCATGTCTCCTCTGCGCCTCCTATACTGTAGGGAGGGAAGGCCTAAGGTCTTCAGTCTCTCCTGGTAGGGTAGATCCCTGAGATTCAGAGGGAGTTTGGTGGCCCTTCTTTGTACCTTCTCTAATTCCTGCTGGTCTAACCGGAAGTGAGGCCCCCATATCACGTTAGCGTACTCAAGGTGAGGGCGAACCAGGGACTTGTATAGTAATGGTATAGTCTTAGAGTCCAGGTTATGAAAGGTTCTTTTGATTATCCCTAGCATCCTGTTTGCCTTCCTTGCTGCCGCTGCAGTGTTTGCGTGAAAGGTTAGTCTGTTGTCCATTAGCACCCCCAAGTCCTTTTCTTCTACTGTTTCCTGGATCTCCTGGGATCCTAGTGTGTACGTAGCCTTGGTGTTCTGCTTCCCTAGATGCAGCACCTTGCACTTGCCAGAGTTGAAAGGCAGCTGCCATTTAGTAGACCAGTTGAGTGCTTCGTCCAGATCTTGTTGTAGGATCTCCCTACCCTCAGCTGTTGCCACTGTGTGGTAGATTTTGCTGTCGTCAGCAAAAATCACGGCGGTCTGTCACTACGGTATTCTTTCCCATTGCTAGGCGCGTTCTAAAAGGTATCGGATTACAAGACGCTATTTGGGCCAAGTTTGGCCTACCAGTAAAACACTTGAAAATAAACAAGAAGGATTTAATGGTAAATTTCGTCAAATTAAAATGAAATTATTGCCTTAACATCCTTTCAATATTAGCTGTTTATGTTAAATTATTGATTTTTCAAAATTTCGCTCCGAAAGACGATTTTTTTTCGGATTTCCGACCACAAGTCATGTCATGTTTTTAGGCAAACATCGTTTTAACCTGGCTACGTATATTACCCCAGATTCCCGATTTTTTATAATTTTCGACGACTAGGAATAAGATAAAGAAATCGTGTTTTAGGGATTTTTAATTTCTGATTTAAGTCTAGTTTTGTTCGAC
>NW_017803884.1:11411-18766 GCF_001625305.1 Branchiostoma belcheri
CCATTTTTAAAAAATCCCTAAAACACGATTTTCGGGACAACCATAACGGTCATTTTGAGCCGTGAATGGGGTATGCTTGACTTTCCATGCTTGCAGGTTAAAACGAGTTTTGCAGACATGTCATGTCGACCAAAAGTCTGCATTGTGTTATTCATACTGGCGTAAAGAATCATTACAGTATTCAAGGTCACCCAAGGATACGACAGTAGCTTCGCTACATGTTACATGTCCACACAAAAATGATAGCGGACATGTACTGTCCAGGAATCTGTTTTATCTATAGAAAAGTGTTGTTTTATCTGTTGCACGGCACGGAGGCAAACAGGCTTGTTTGCCGCTTTATTGTAAATGACCGCAGGTGACCCCGAAATAGAACGCGGGTTCGATTCGAATTGCCCAGATCGAACACGATCGAACACAGTTCGGGTTCTATGGCATGTGGGAACTTTGCAACCCAGATTTTACCACCGTGAATCTTTATCCCGCACGGCACGAAAAATGGTATTTACGGATGCTTAAACTATGCTTAAAGTCAACGTATATTTCGTCTTTACGCATCTATACACGTTTTATACGAGTACGTAAAGATCGACGTTACGTGGTCTTTCCGTAGGTGCGGATGGATCCTTATTTTCCGGTTTTCACGTAGCCTTTAAGCACTTAAAGATGTCTTAAATATTGATGAAAATATTTCTAAATTGTAAGTAAAGTTGACGTATTTTCATTCTTTAAGCATTTATTACGGCTCATATAAGTGTGTGTAAAGATGACGGATAGGTGCGGATGGATCCGTATTTTCCGGTTTTCACGTAGCCTTTCAGCTGCTTAAAGTTGTCATAAATACTGTTTAAAATGCTCTTATAACGTATTTAAAGTTCACATTTATTTCTAATTGAAGCACTTTTACGGCCAATTTACGTGTGTGTAAAGGTAATCATTTGTTGCGTATATGGTGCTTATTTTTCGGATTTTCAGCTGACTTTCAGCAGCTTAAACTGCGTCTTTATTACCCATAAAGTGTGCGTAACGTTGGCGTATTCTGTTGCATTAACTTGCCGTTTATTCTGCGTATGTCAGAGGTATTTGTGGCATTTTGGTGTCCAGTCCTGTCGTGGTTTGGTGGGCTATCTTCGGGCCTGCCGTCCTGTTGAAGTTAGGCTCCCTGGATAGAGTTCAGCGGCACGATATCGATGCGAAACATACCGGGGAGCCTGGCTTACTCCGGCGGCGAAGAGGTCCTAGATCCCCAAAGAAAGCCGCTCCATACCCGGTAGACTGGAAACCAGGCTAGTGACCAAGTCGTATAGTCCTTGTTCTCGTTGAGTCAGCCGGCTGAGCTCGAGCGATAAGTCACTGTGTAGTCCGTGCAAAGTTCCTTCAAGATTCTGCACTGTATCCAAGTCTAGAATTCCGCATCCAACGTCGTTAGGCAAAGGTAGAGTTTACTTTGAAAGAGCACTCTTGTCCATTTGGCCACCGCAGGCTTGGAGAAGTAATCCGCTCAGTTTCGCGAATACAGATACCGATATGACTCCCGGTCTTGGTCGCCGACACAGATATACGGTCGTGATGTTTTCTCATTCCGTGCCGAGCCGTGCCTTGTTCCATATCTCCACTCCAATCCGTTTTGTAGACTTGTACAGAACGAGGACCATGTGCCCTAGTTTTGTGTCCGTTCCGTCGGGGTTCAGGGTGATTAAAACCAACTGAATCTCGTCCATAACCTGCAGTGAGTCCTGATGGAATTGGTCCAATCTTCCATCCCGTACTTGTCTTCAAAAAGGCGCCCTGTAAAATGCTAGCCCTGGTGCTTGCGTCTTGCATATCCAGTAGATTTCAAAATCCCACCGTTGTCTGTCATTGGATAATACCCTGTCACATGACACACCATCTGGCAGATATCGGCTCCCCCATATGGCGATTATCTTGCATTTGAATCCCTGTGTTGTTTTTTCACAGCTTGGCACTGAATAAATTTACATTTTGAAAAACACCATGTCTTGTCAGCGCATCTTACCGAAACACACCGCAGATACTGTTTGTTCCATGTTTTTATAAACAACTTTTTACATTTACATTCTTTTCTCATTACATTCGCCGCCGACAACTGATTTGTCCATCCTAAAACAACGGTCTCGTACTTTCACACCCGAATTGTCCACCTAAAAATTCCAGGACGGAGTACGTAACATCATAAACATGTTACGGACGGACAGTATTTGCCAGTTTGAATACATAGACGAAAATGAATAACGCAAAATTATACAACTTTTGGGGACATATGAGCTGAAGGGAAGAGATCACCTCCCGTTTACCTAAAATTCGCATGGGTAAAGATTAAACACGTCGTATGTTTGCTAAATAAACGCATCGTTTCATAGAGGTTTTGGGAACATAAGCCAGTGTCATTTAAAATTCGCGTACAGAAAAATTAAACACGTCTTATGTTTGTTGAATAAACGTTACATTTCCTTTAGCTTTCGGGAACATATAAGCTAACGTCACTTAAAAAACTCGTAAGGTATGATTAAACACGTCGTATGTTTGTTGAATAAACGCTACGTTTCATAGAGATTTTAGGAATATATAAGCCAACGTCACTTAAAATGCACGTAAGGAAAAACTAAACATGTCGTGTGTTTGTTGACTAAACGCTATATTTCATATAGCTTTCGGGAACATATAAGCTAACTTCACTTGATTTACGTGTAAGGTAAGATTAAACACGCCGTATGTTTGTTGAATAAATGTTACATTTCATATTGCTTTTGGGAACATATAAGCTAACTTCACTTAAAAAACTTGTAAAGTAAGATTAAACACGTCGTATGTTTGTTGAATAAACGCAACGTTTCATAGAGTTTTGGGGAATATATAAGCCAACGTCACTTAAAATGCGCGTATGGAATGATTAAACATGTGATATGTTTGTGGAATAAACGTTACATTTCATATAGCTTTTGGGAGCATATAATCCAACTTCACTTAAAATACGCGTATGGAAAGAATAAACACGCCGTATTGTTCTTGAATAAACGCTATATTTCATATAACTTTTGGGAATATATAAGCTAAAGGGGGGAGGTTCTCCCTCCGTTCGCTTAAAGTGTGCGTAGAGAAAGATTAAACGCGTCGTATATTTGTTGAATAAACGCTACCTTTCATATAGTTTTTGTGAACATATAAGCTAAAGGGGAGAGATACCCCCCCCCCCCCCCGTTCGTAGGGAAAGATATAACACAGCGTATGTTTGCTGAAAAAAGACGCTACATATCATCCATAGCTTTTGAAAACATATCATTTAAAATATATGCGCGTTGGGGAAGATTAAACACGTCGTATTGTCACCGTATTGTTGTTGAATAAACGCTACCTTTTATATTGTTTTCAGGAACATATAAGCTAGGGGGAGGCTCTCCCTCCGTTCGCTTAAAGCGTGCGTAGAGAAAGATTAAACGCGTCGTATATTTTTTGAATAAACGCATCGTTTCATAGAGGTTTTGGAAACATATAAGCCACCGTCATTCAAAATGCGTACAGAAAAATTAGACACGTCGTACGTTTGTTGAATAAACGTTACATTTCCTTTAGCTTTCGGGAACATATAAGCCAACGTCACTTAAAATACGCGTAAGGTATAATTAAACACGCCGTATGTTTGTTGACTAACCGCTACGTTTCATATAGCTTTGGGGAATATATAAGCCAACGTCACTCAAAATGCGCGTATGGAAAAACTAAACATGTTGTATGTTTGTTGAATAAACGCTACATTTCCTTTAGCTTTCGGGAACATATAAGCAAACGTCACTAACAAAACTCGTAAGGTAAGATTAAACACGTCTTATGTTTGTTGAATAAACGCTACGTTTCATGGAGTTTTTAAGAATATATAAGCCAACGTCACTTAAAATGCACGTAAGGAAAAACTAAACATGTCGTATGTTTGTTGACTAAACGCTATATTTCATATTAGAAATATAGCTTTCGGGAACATATAAGCTAAGATTAAACACGTCTTATGTTTGTGGAATAAACATTACATTTCCTATTGCTTTCGGGAACATATAAGCTAACGTCACTTAAAAAACTCGTAAGGTATGATTAAACACGTCGTATGTTTGTTGAATAAACGTTACATTTCATATTGCTTTCGGGAACATATAAGCTAACTTCACTTAAAAAAAACTCGTAAGGTAAGATTAAACACGTCGTATGTTTGTTGAATAAATGCAACGTTTCATAGAGTTTTTGGGAATATATAAACCAGCGTCACTTAAAATACGCGTATGGAAAGATTAAACACGCCGTATTGTTCTTGAATAAACGCTATATTTCATATAGCTTTTGGGAATATATAAGCTAAAGGGGGGAGGTTCTGCCCCCGTTCGCTTAAAGTGTGCGTAGAGAAAGATTAAACGCGTCGTATATTTGTTGAATAAACGCTACCTTTCATATAGTTTTTGTGAACATATAAGCTAAAGGGAGGAGGTACCTCCTCGTTCACTTAAAATACCCGTAGGAAAAGATATAACACAGCGTATGTTTGCTGAAAAAAAAAACGCTACATATCATCCATAGCTTTTGGAAACATATCAATTAAACTGCGCGTTGGGGAAGATTAAACACGTCATATTGTCACCGTATTGTTATTGAATAAACGGTGCATTTCATATTGTTTTCGGGATCATATAAGCTAAAGGGGGGAGGTTCTCCCCCCGTTCGCTTAAAGTGTACGTAGAGAAAGATTAAACGCGACGTATATTTGTTGAATAAACGCTACATTTCATATTGTTTTCGTGAACATATAAAATAAGGGGGGAGGTTCTCCTTCCGTTTGCTTAAAGCGTGCGTAGAGAAAGATTAAACGCGTCGTATACTTAAATTTTGTTGAATAAACGCTACCTTTCATATAGTTTTTGTGAACATATAAGCTAAAGGGAGGAGTTACCTCCCCGTTCACTTAGAATACCCGTAGGGAAAGATATAACACGTCGTATGTTTGTTGAAAAAAACGCTACATATCATCCATAGCTTTTGGAAACATATCACTTAAAATGCACGTTGGGAAAGATTAAACACGTCGTATTGTCGCTGTATTGTTGTTGAATAAACGCTACCTTTCATATTGTTTTCGGGAGCATATAAGCTAAAGGGGGGGAGGTTCTCCCTCCGTTCGCTTAAAGTGTGCGTAGAGAAAGATTAAACGTGTCGTATATTTGTTGAATAAACGCTACCTTTCATATAACTTTTGGGAACATATAAGCTAAAGAGGGAAGTCTACCCACCGTACACTGAAAGTGTGCGGAGAGGAAGATTAAACACGTCATATGTTTGTTGGTAAGCCATAAAAACACAACGCGAAAATTTTTTTGTATTTGCGTGCACCGAGGTCTGCTACAATTCATGTCAGGCGTTGAAAGGAAACAGAGTTCTAGGCACAGGCTCTCGATGATTTATGCGGCGTCTTTTCCGTCTTGCTTTAAATTGTGCGTAGAAAGAAATTAAAAATATACCTGATTGATTTACTCATGTTTCAAATTTGACTTAAGTTTTGAAACAGAAATACGAAATATTTCCTATACCTTTCTGGAACATATAAGTTTAACATGTTTGTCGGAACTGAATATTTCAGTATCTGTAAACCGTGCGTAAAGAAACATGCAGTAATACGTTACATTTACAACTGCGAAAATCCTTCGTAAAGATTAGATTTCTTTTTCAGTACACTTTAATCAATCTTAAAGTCTGCTTAAATATTTCCCTGTCTTTAAAGTCTCAATACGGATGTCGTAAATTTTGCTTAAATATCTGTTTTCGTGCTGTGCCGCTGGACACCCCCTCAGGCAAGTCGTTGATGAACACGACAAAGAGCACCGGTCCCAGCACGCTTCCTTGCGGTATCCCGCTCTTTACTTCTGTCCATGTAGATGCTTCCCCGTTGAGTACCACCCTCTGCCTCCTATTAGCCAAGAAGTCCTCAACCCAGTTCCACAGAGTACCACATACTCCGTAGGAACGCAGTTTGCAGAGTAGACGCTTGTGGGGAACAGAGTCGAACGCCTTCTGGAAGTCGAGGTAGACCACGTCCAGTGGGTGACCTTCTTCCAGGGCCTTTGTCCACTCTTCCATGATCACCAGAAGCTGGGTAACACACGACCTGCCAGGTACGAAGCCGTGCTGTGCATCAGTGAAATGCCTGTTTGCAACCAAAAATTCCACTAATGCATCCCTGATGATGGATTCCATCAGTTTTCCTACCACCGAAGTGAGACTAACCGGTCTGTAGTTTCCAGGAATGTCTCCCCCCCCTTTCTTGTGAATAGGTGTTACGTGGGCTTGTTTCCATGCATGAGGTAGCCTGCCTGATTCCAGGGATTTACTGAAAATCATAGTTAGAGGGTGCGCCAAGTCGTAGGCCAGTTCCCTTAACAGTCTCGGATGAAGGTTGTCGGGACCTGCAGACTTGTTGGGATTCAGCTCTGTTAGCTTCTTCAACACCTTCTCCTCTGTAATTTCCAGATCCTCTAGTCCTGGCCCCAAGTGCTTCACCTCCACTTCAGGAATGTCGACGGTCTCCGAGGTGAACACACTGCTGAAAAACCTGTTTAGCACCTCCGCCTTATCCTTGTCTGTCTTTGCTTCAGTGTTGTCTGGCTGCTTCAAGCTACCCACCTTGGGTCTTGTCTGTAGACGTGATCTAGCATACCTCCAGAAGGCCTTTGGGTTGCCTTTGATATCCTTAACAAGTCTGTGTTCAAAGTTACTGCATAGATCCCTGGTGAGATTTCTTAACTTGTCCCTTTTCCCTGCATACCTCACATAATCTGTTTGCTTCCCAGACTTCTTCCACTTAGCCCATGCTTTCTTCTTACTCCTGCTTGCTTTCAGAGCTTCGTTGTTTAGATACAGCTTGTTGGGTCTGCTACCAGGCTTCGCCATTGGAACACAACTGTCAATGATCCTTTGCATGACTTCTGTGAACTTTTCCCAGGCTTCTTCCACATCTAGATCTCCCAGACTGCCCTCCCAATCTTCCTGCTGTAACAGTATCATTGCCTGAGCAAAGCTTGCCTTGTTGTAGTTTCGCCTCGGTTGGTTCGGTGGTGCCGCCTCCACGGAACAGCAGACAGAAAACCGCAGGCAGCAGTGGTCTGCTCTACCAAGTCCTGGATTATAAGTTATCCCCCCTACCAACTCTTCCTCGTTAGTGATGACAAGGTCCAGCACTGCAGGAGTCTGGTTGTTCCTGTATCGTGTGGGCTCCGTTACATGTTGGTCTAGATGGTTGTTGTCCAGGCAGTCCAAAAGTAGACGGCTGTGATGACTCTCACTACCTGTAGATTTCCACCCCT
>NW_017803884.1:18786-42809 GCF_001625305.1 Branchiostoma belcheri
AGTATGTGTATCTGAAGTGTAACCGACACTGTTAATTGTTACCTGTTCCGAATTGTTTATGTTCTTGTTGTGAGGGCTAGCCCTTTATAATAGCCTCCGGCTAGTTGGGCAGTCCTGGCTGTATACATATGTTTTATACAGCCTAATAAATCAAACCAAATCAAATTAATGTTAAATTTATTTCATGCAACCAAATGTGAAATCATTTTGTGGCTTAGCCCACAAACAGTAGTATGCGCAATAATGGAACGTTAAAAACGTTGTCTGGACGACAGGTATGGACAGAATTGACTTGGTATAACCGTGTTAACACCAAGCCGTGACAAATCTGGACACTGGAAGGCCTAGACGGCAGGCAGGCATAGCAGGGTCAATAAACCTACTAACCAAGCAATCATGCAAAGACCCATCAAGTGAGTAACTGTAGATGAATAGTAAAAGTTTATTCCCCAGCCAATATTTAAAGTATCTTGTATTAGGTAGGTTAGCCTTATGAAATTGTAATACTGTACCATTAGAGGTCATACTTTGTACACTGTACATCTGTTTTGCAATAAAGTACTCATTGTTTCTTACAAATTTTCTTAAAAGGTCGGAAACAATTTTCTTGCACTTCTAACACCTCAGAGAGACGTTAGAAACGCAAGCAAATTATTTCCGACCATTTCCAGAAGAAATAGTGACTTTGAAAAAATTCGCCTGTACAACGCGTTTCATGCTCTAAATCATAGGTTTTGGACGAAAAAAACGTTCAAAATTACATTATACGTATAATGTGCGGATTCTTTTTGAAACGTGGGGACATTTGTTTGCACTTCTAACACCTCAGAGAGACGTTAGGAATGCAAGAAAATCGTTTCCGACCATTTCCAAAAGAAATAGTGACATTGGAATAATTCGCCGGAATAACGCGTTTAGCCTCTATACCATAGGTTTTGGACGAAAAAAAAAACGTCCAACCATACATTATACGTATAATGTGCGGATTCTTTTTTTAAAGGTCGGAAATATTTTTCTTGCACTTCTAACACCTCAGTAGTATAGTGTCGACAGAGTAGGTATCATTGTAGCGTGTGGCTATAGCTTGTGGAGTGAGCGGCTTGCTACTTGTGGAGTGACGTCCCTTGGGGGCGCTTAGTGCTATATCTGACACATGTTTGCTCATAACAGCATCTGGATTAAACGGTTCCACCGTTGCTTTACTACAAACTGATAACAACTATTTTGTTTATGATTCACATGCCAGAAGTCACACAACAGCACTGCCTGATGTCAATGGCTCATCATCTTTGAGTATGCACAAGTCAATCACTAATCTATGTCAGTTCTTGGAAAAGCTTAATGGGAACACACATGCAATATGCAATTTTGAACTTGTAGCTCTGCAATCAGAACATGTGTCATTGTCACATGATTTTACTGATGCCCAGTATATCACACTGACTGACAACAATGTACCAGTGTCTACGGAGTCAGACAGCTGCCTACAACCACAAAAAGCAAACTTCGTACCTCAACCCATATCAACTAAAGGCTACTTACAGCATCCAAACTTAGCTTCCACCTCACAAGGGCAACAACATCCCACGGAATACATACTTTCTGCACAAAAAGATCAACAAAGTCAAGGGCTCAGCAATCAACATACTGATGAAACAGAACAAACTAGACAGATCACTAACCAAAATGCAGACAAATATGGAAACCAAGAAACATTCTTCACACATATTGAAACAACAGAAACAGCCGAGCCTAATGCTGTTAAAACAAATGAGAAAGCAAGCAAACTTGCAAAGCAAAGACAACACAGGAACTCCATAAAACAAAGACAAACATCTGAACAGAAAACACAAAGACTTGCAAAGCGAAGAGAATATGAAAAAGCTAGGAAACAAAGTGAAACAGAAGAGAAAAAAGCAGAGAGACGGGCAAAGCGAAGAGAGCTGTACAAAGCCAAGAAACAAAGAAAAACAGATGAGCAAAAGACAGACAGACTTACAAAGCAAACAGAATATGACAGAATCAGGAAACAAAGACAAACAGCTAGGAAACAAAATGAAACTGAAGAGAAAAAAGCAGAGAGACTGGCAAAGCAAAGAGAATATGACAAAGCTAAGAAACAAAGTGAAACAGAAGAGAAAAAAACAGAGAGACGGGCAAAGCGAAGAGAGCTGTACAAAGCCAAGAAACAAAGACAAACAGATGAGCAAAAGACAAACAGACTTGCAAAGCGAAGAGAATATGACAGAATCAGGAAACAATGACAAACAGATGACCAACAGTTACAAAGGCATCAAAAGCGAAAGTTAATACACAAAGCCAAAACAGCAAATGAAACTCCTCTCCAAAGAGCTAAACGCATCAAGAAGTGCCGTGACTACAACAGAAATACAGCTGCCAAGAGATATGTCAAAGAACATAGCATTGGTCACACTAAGCATACTAACATAGGGTACAAATCAGATTTCCCAGCATTCCATTGCTACATACAACAGCAACCAAAACACTACTGCATTCTGTGTAGAAAATTCTTATTTGAAGATCAAGTGAAAACCTGCAACATTTCTGTAACAGATGCAATGAAGTATGCACATCAAAATGATGATGAATATCACCTGTGTTCAAAGTGTTCAACTGCCCTTGAAAGACAGAAACCAATACCAAATGCTTGGACTAACAATATGGACCCAGGTGACATACCATCATGTCTAAAACAGCTTACTAGAATGGAGACAAGACTCGTCAGTCTAAAGTATGCATTTGTAAAGCTGGTCATTCTACCAGGTGGACAATATGGTGAACAAGGCCAAGCTATAAGTTTCTCTACTAACATTGAAACATCTTGCAATTTGTTACCACGCTGTCAAGACACATCAGGAATTGTAATAGTACATCCATCTGAGACTAATGATAGAACACAAAGAAGTGATCCACAATATATTGTGCGATATGCTCACATGCATGAGGCCCTTACATGGCTGATGGCTAACAACCATCTTTACTCAGATGTGAACATAGCTTCCTTTGAAGATTGGAAGGAAACATCATGTGAATACCATTCAAATGTTGTTAATAATGATCACATCAATCAATCAAATGGATCTTCTAATGTCACAGAGCTGTCTACTTTTCCCTGCAACTACATCAATCCAAATGTTCCCTTACAATCTCTGTTACAGAGTCCAACAGACACTGTACCAACAATATCACTCCCTCGTGAAACATCAGCACCACAAAGTATCTTTAAGGAGAAAGACCTTGAGGAGCACTACTTTCCTCAGTTGTACCCATATGGTTGTAATGGCTTCCAACAGATAAGAGATATACCAATGACAGACTTACAGTACTTCCAATCACGGTTGCTTAATATCAATGATTGCTGGAGGAAAAACATTCCTTGGCTTTTCTTGCTCTCAACTCATATGAAGTCAAGAAACTGTACAGTCAGATATCAATTGTGTGTAGAATGCAGAAGCAAGGTAATGATACCTCACAATCTTCATCACAACCTCTGACAGCAGGTGATCTGCGTCAGAATATTGATGAAGATGTTGAAAGCACATCATACACTTTCATGAAGAATATCCGTGGAACAGCAGCATACTTTAAGGACCAACTGCTTAACCTTCTAGCAAAAATCAATACAATTGGCCCACTAACTTGGTTTGTCACTGTGTCAGCAAATGACTTGAACTGGCCAGAGCTGTTCATGACTCTCAATCCTGATCTGACATATGAGGAAGCTACAGCATTACCGCAACAAGACAAATGGAACATGATGAGATCAGACCCTGTCATGTGTGCTATACATTTCAACCGACGCACTGATGCACTACTACGCTACATACTTAAGAGTCCACAACACCCTATTGGTGTGATCACTGACCACTGGATTCGAGTCGAGTTCCAGTTAAGAGGTTCACCTCATTTGCACTGTATGTTCTGGGTTGAGAATGCCCCCAACCTTGATACAATAGAAGGAAGGCAAAGAGCACCTGAATTCATTGACAAATATGTGTCCACACAGCTACCTGATGATGAAAACTCTCTCCTACATGAACTAGTGTCCAAATTCCAGCGACACCATCACACAAGTACATGTAAGAAGGGACGAACAAACTGTCGATTTCACTTCCCTCGAGAAGTGTCAGAGAACACACGACTCAGACTAGATATTGACGCTAATCGCAGCGCACAGTTCTATGTTACCAAACGAACACAACAAGACATCTGGATCAATGCATACAACCCCACATTACTATTACATATGCAATCTAACATAGACATACAAATGGTTGGGTCAAAGTATGGTGCTGCTTACTATGCATGTATGTACATCTCAAAAGCTGAGCCTGATAATCTTCAAGCAGTCTACATCTACACCTAACTGTCACATCTACCACCTAACAGTTCAAAAAGAGCACATTTAGCTCAGATTGGTAACACTGTACTCAGCCATCGCCTAGTTGGCGGTCAAGAAGTTGGCTACAGACTTGCAAACCTGCAACTCATACAATCATCAAGACAAACAGTGTCAATAAATATCAAACCACCACACAAAAGAATGCGTCTGCTCAAACCAAAGGATGACCTTGACAAGCTTGATGATTCATCATCTGACATTTTCACAAAGGGCACTGCTCAATACTATGCAATGAGACCACATGGTGATCCCTGGGACACAATGTCATTATTCACCTTTGCTGCAACATACTCCATCACATCCACTGAGCCATCAAGAGCTTCTGAATCTATCAAGTTACAACAATGTGACAAATGGATAAGGAAACGTCAAAAGCTTGCAAGTGTTAGAAGTTCAAGGCTATCCTCTGGAAATGGAGATGACTATTTCTATGGTCTCTTGTACTTGCACTACCCATGGAGAAATGAAAGCGAAATACCTCACTGAATATGATTCTGCTCAAGATGCTTTCTCTGCTAAGAAGGATCAGTTTGACAACAGTCTTGCACAGCATTTTCATTTCACATCAGAAATAGAACAGGCTATCATGCAAGTACGCCTGCTGTCAGATGATCTAACATCTATTGCTACCACAGTTGCCCCTAATGTGACTCACCAACAGTTGCAAACTGAACATGACTTTGACTCTGAAGGACTCCACCTTGATGCACAATGGACAGCACAAAATGCAGAACAAGCAGTAGCTGCTGCTCAGCCTCACAGAGTTGACATGGCATCTTCAGAAAACCTGACAATGTTACATGATGATTCACTTGCATGGAATACTCTATCTCGCTACACAATGACCGATGAAGCATTCTATGACGCACTCAGTAACATGTCACATGACCAACAGCAGGTCTTTAACACCATAAAACAACACTTTCTTCTGTTGAACAAACACCAAGCAGACCAAGCTTCACCAAAACCACAACCTTTGCGACTCTTTGTAACAGGAGGAGCAGGCTGTGGAAAAAGCTTTCTAATAAAGGTCCTGAATGAGTACTTGATCCGTACATCAAACTGCCCAACATCTCCTGTCATGCTCACTGCACCAACAGGTGTTGCTGCCTACAACATAGGTGGCTTCACAGTACACTCAGCTTTATCACTGCCTGTTGACCATAACCGAAGAGGCAAAACCGAGTACCTACCACTCGGTGCTGAGAAACTGTCACAATTTCGACGCAAATTCAGCAATGTACACACACTTTTCATTGATGAAATAAGCATGATCAGCAACATCAGACTGGAACACATTCACCACCGACTGTCAGAGATCAAAGACACTACTGCTGACCAGCACAGCTACTTTGGGAACCTCAATATTATAGCTTTCGGTGATTTCTACCAGTTGAAACCTGTCTTCGGAAGATTTGTATTCGAAGACTCACCAAAGCAACAAGAACCTTTCACTCACTTATGGAAATCACTATTCAAACCATTATTTCTAACTGTCAATCACAGATAAGAAGGTGACAAAGAGTTCACAGAACTGCTTAACAGAGTACGTGTTGGACTCCCAACCAATGCAGATATTGCCCTCCTTTCAAGTTGTGTCAAGACAAAAGCAGATATTCAACAGTCTGCCTTTTCCACCGCTCTTCACGTTTTCCCAACACGGAAAAAAACCATAGAGCATAACAAACAAGAACTGGAAAGACTACATCCTCAAACAGATACTCAGATACATGTACTGACTGCAAAAGATGAAATGATTGATTGTCCTGTTAATACAAAGGACATACCTGTACAAGATCTCATACCAGAAGACGCCAGTGAAACTGCAGGACTTCAAAAAGAACTTCATCTAGCTAAAAGTTGTCGAGTTATGCTACTAAGAAACATTCTAAGTGAAGATGGACTTGTAAATGGTGCCCAAGGTACAGTTGAAGATTTTCTGTTACAAAACTCTGGAAATAACGAACAATACAACTCAAATGTACCAACTGTTACAGGAGTATATGTTAAGTTTGACAACCCCAGGGTCGGTCAAATGCTACAAGACCCAACCAAGAACAACGCAATTCTTATCTCAGCAATCACAGCAAAATTCTTTGCACACTACAGCACTGTTTTCACCCGTACACAGTTTCCACTTCAACTTTCATACGCGTCAACTGTTCACAAGGTACAAGGCCTCTCATTGCCAAAAGTCGTACTTGACATTGGACCATCAGTATTCAGCCCTGGACAGATATATGTTGCTCTCAGCAGAGTTACCTCACTTGAAGGTTTGGCCATACTGGAGTTTGAACCAAAGAAGATAACAGTATTTCCATCTGTGTTGAGAGAGATGACAAGACTGATTCAAAGTATTACATCAAGTCAACAATCAGACAGTACATGACAATACATATATTCTCATGACAGTAAACATAAGATTACCTACTGAACAAATATCACATCTCATCACCACCATTGTGGACTACATAACCCCCATGGAGTGCACATTTACAACATTTACAGATCAGTAAACTCTCAATTGAGCTCTTCTAATCTGTTCAAACAGCCATTATTAACTGCACAAGTCTCAAACGACTAGAGAATAGCTCAATATATATCACTAAAGCTAAAAAATGGTGTATAACTTTCACCTATGATACAATGAAATACAAATTATATATTATATATGTATGCAATACAGATTGCCTCATGGCAAACTGTTATCATTGCAATTACCCCATGTTCACTAACATTAGAATCCTTTTGCTGCTCTATGCATGTACTGTATAATACATTAAAATATACAAATATGACTCAACAGCATTCAACTTTGGAAATAAAATTCACAATATTTATAATAATAATAATATTATAATATAGTGGTTTATTTCATTCTGAACGTACGATACAGAGTAGCAGGGTCCCCGTAGGACCCTGAATTGATCTGCCGCATTACATAAGTGTTTAAATACGATTGACTTCAATATTACAAGCAAGTATTAAAACAGTTAAAAACAGCAAATTATTTTAAAATATTTACAATACGTAGGTTCCGATCGTAGGTCATTCAGTTAAAAACATCATCTATAGTAATAAAAAACATCATCTATAGTAATAAAACTTCTTCTACATGCTGTTATACATTTCACTTCATGCTTTCTTTCCATAAATGTCTTAGCAAAGATAAACACACTTCCCTTACTTATAATGATTGATTAACACAAATACATGCTACTCTGACCTACAGTACACTGCAATATACAAAAGTATACCAGTTGACTAACTACATGTTTCACATAAGATATTACATCTTTGAAATACTAAATAACTATCAATTTACCACAGTTAAGCTGTACTCCAGCCATACACACAGTATCCACTCAGCTGGCAACAATACAGTGCATTATCCCCTAAGCTGACCACAGTATGTCAACTTCAACTGTGCATGCACTCAGCTGAGAGCAGTACCTGGACTACATGATGCATGCAGTACCCCCTCAGCTTACCACAGTACCTAGACTGCAGCTATGGATGCAGTACCCACTCAACTGACCACAGTACCAGGTACACTGCAGCTATAATGCATCCAGTACCCCCTCAGCTGCATGACCACAGTACCTACACTCCAGTAGTGCATGTAGAGCCCCCTCAGCTGACCACAGTACCTGCACTCCGTCCAGTCATGCATGCAGTACCCCCTCAGCTGACCACAGTACCTGCACTCCAGTCATGCATGCTGTTAACACCTGATCACAGTATTTGCACTCCAATGAAGCATGCAGAGCCCCACCACTCAGCTGACCACAAAGTCATGCAGCAGTACCCCCATCAGCTGACCACAGTACCCGGACTCCACTGTCATGCGTGCAGTACACACTCAACTCGAAAACATTGTACTCTACCTGTATCATGCATGCAGTACCTCTCAGCTGACCACAGTACCTGGACTCCATTCATGCGTGCAGTACTGTGACACTCAACTTACCACTGTGTGACAGTAACCAGTTACCTATGCATGCAGTACCGTTCAGCTGACCACAGTACCTGCACTCCAGTCATGCGTGCAATCCCCCCCACCCCCACCCCCCAGCTAACCACAGGACCTGGACTAACATCCCTACATGCAGTACCCACTCAGCTGGTCACAGTGTACCCAAACTCTTTTCAGTCTCAAAAGTTCTGATGTCTCATCATATATTGTCACCTGACTCATAAGTTTTCACCCAAAATTCCATAACAATCACAGTTGTAAAAGCATGTTACATATTTTATCATCCGTCCTAATGATGTAGACATATATGAATGAAAACAATTATCAATTTCTGTCTTTTTCTCAAGGCATTGCAAATTAAAGAGTTATCTGTAACTTATCGGTTGTGTCTTCTGTTATAACCCCACTCCTGGTATGGTAAAATCACTATACTGTATGTAATGTTACAGTAATCCATAATGAGATAACCCAATTACTATATAATAGAAATTTATTTACCACTATAAACCATATGTATAGGATGATATGATTCCAAGCAACCAGCTGCAACTAACATCTAAAGCAACGTGACCCTTCTCCGTAGTGATTGCACACTACAGGTAAAATCCGGTAGAGAGCGCTTCACAAATGATCACCGAATCTACAATACAGAAGGTCTCATTCGTGAGTTTTTGTTAACTATAGCCGCCTATGGCAAAATACGTAACTCTACATAGGCCAAAACCCAATAATTTGAATGACAGCCATCTAGTCTATCCAATCAATTTTAAGCACAATAGCCCTACATTACGTCAAAAAATTCCCAACCAGATCTAACCCAACAATCTCTTTTTATTTATTTATAAACTGCACTTGGCCACTCTCCGCCAGAGGTCCTCCAGCGCTGCTACCTCCTGACCGCATTACCCATCACAACAGCCTGTAAACATCCGACCTGTCGCGCGGATGTCAACACTCACCCACTAATTTTAGCACATACAAACAACCTCTCATATCACAAGCGGTTTACGCCAACTGACTTAGCTAAAATGCAATTTCTGGCGGATATAAACACACATCCATACACGCATTTAATTTTTAGTACGATCTACTTTAGATCTTCTACCCACGCGGAAGAATACCGGAATGAGACCAGAATGTTCCGCTACATTTGACTTACCACCATCCTCTCACCACACGTTGTGTATCACAGTCAGCAAGAACATCGCGCCACAGTTCATTCAAAGTAAGTTTTTGTTCTAAGATTTCGCCATGAATATTTATAGTATTCATCATAGTATACCTATAGACTCACTTAACCTGAAATGATCCATTTTCGAATCACAGATTATCAGATAAGTTATAAGCTTTCCATAACGTTACTCCGCGTCCGCCATTTTTCTACTTAACGTTAAACCGAAACCTTGATCTAAATAATCTATGTTCTTGCTCTTCACCCGAACATAAACACAGTTTTCTTCTACCATCGTTTCTGCATAATATGTCAGTCACTAGTTTATACAAATTGACCCAAAAAAGATATAGATTCCTTCTACCTGACTTTTCTACACTTGACCAAATCCGCAATTCCCCTAACCGCAATGGCCTGTTCCAAAAAAATAAATATTTAGGGGGGATGTAAGAGGTGAAAAATCAACTTTGGATCCCACCCTAGTTCCAATCCAGATTTCCCTGGAACCCTCCCTAGTTCCTTATCCGAAATTGCAAAAACCCTCCCTAGTTCCAATCGAAAATTCCCAAACCCTCCCTACTTCCAATCCAGACGTTCAAACCCCTACCCTCCCTCCAATCCAGCCTCTTCCACCCCCTCTACATTTATTTTTTTCAACGGCCCAATAACTTCTATCCACAATGAAATATTGCTATTTGTAACAGCCTCTTCTTGTATACCAAAACTAAAACAAATAAATATAATATATAGCCCACGTCAAGGAAACTCCGATATATCAATTGTTTTTCTCACTTTGAAAAAACTTTAAATGAAGATCAATCTCGCTATTCTCCCAACGGCCATTCTTCAGCATGGCAGAGCCACGATCAAATGGGCAATTCTCATAACATCTTTAATTCAACCTTTCGACTATACAATTCCTATTTGAAACGGCGTGACATTGCACAAGACAACAGACTTTATCATCACTGTATAATCACAGACACATCTGGATAACCCAATTTAATAATCTCTTATGCTCTGCTTGCTTTACTACTTTTCACACAAATTTTCCTCAGATTTTACAAAGAATAACAGTTACATGTTAGGTCCCTGATATAAGAAATACAAAATATTACCTGCCAATGTTACCCTAATTTACTATTTAATTTCCATTGTTACAGCAATGAGTGACAAATTGGAAAATTTGACACAACTTCAAACAGCTTCCACAACTTTTGACTAGTTTGACTGCCTTTCTTTAACAAATTTTCAATGAATAATGATAGTTTAATAATTAGACAAAACAAAACACTTGTATGTACAACTTCTACACATTATTCATCTCATTTTATATCTATCATCCAGCAGAAAACAGCACTCTTCCATATCTTCAACAAAATGGCAGAACCACCTCCAATACATGGATACATCAGAGCAGTTTCACCACTTAGAGTTGGCACAACCGGGTCAAAGTTTTTCAGATTTAACGTACAAAGTCAAGAAGCTACCAAGAAGGCAATATGCTTCTCACCACTGAAAAGAAACATGATCTGTGACAATGAAAAATCCAAGTCACCATGTAAAATAACCAAGTATCTGGCATCATCTCATTCGAGTAGTGACATAGTCTTCACACAAGATACGGAAATACACCAGTCAGACATTACCTTTGAACTTCAAGCAACTGACTCTGCACCAACAATCACAAAAATAGCAGATGTGCAAAAAAACCGACAAAGACCAGGACATTTCCATACAAGTGAAGATTACATCAATGAATGACAAGGAAGTTATCATGAAAGGTTCCAAAAAATTGACCAAACAAGAATGTAGAGCTACTGATGAAACTGGTACCATTCGGTTTGTTGTGTGGGACCCCGAAAGACTCCCATTCAAGAAAGGCAGTTCATATTCATTGAACGTTCGTGTGAAGAGTTTTGACGGGAGAAAGTACATAGCCACAACACATGACACAACAATGACTGAAATGGAAGACCAACTTGACATCCCTGATGATGAACCAACACCCGACGTTGACAGAGCAAGTATCACAGGGGATATCGTATCTCTAGAAATTCTCTCCAGGTACAGGAAGTGTAATAACTGTAGAAAAAGATTCCTGAAACCGGAGAAAAGATCCTCACATGCACTAATTGTAACATGTCTCAACTTTCAAAGAAGTGCCCACAGGACATCACCATCAAGATACTTGTATCAACAGCTGATCACAAAATCTGCCTGACATGCTTCTCGGACACTCTAGAACAGTACCTCACTGAACATCCATGTGATATGTCCGATGACAGTTTAAAGCTACAGCTCCTAGAAAATGGAGAAAATGTCACCATCTCCTACAATCCGATGACAAGAATCTGTACATCAATTACTGATAACCACTAAAACATTAGAAAACTTATTACTTCACTGCTCAAACACACACAAATCTCTGTTCCACTTTAATTTGTGTTCCACTGGATTTGCCCCCAGAACAAAAAAGGAGGTTGGACATAAAACTGTAAACACCACATCTCTGGATTAAGGACCCTGAAAATGAAAAAATACAGTTCTTATCAAAAGCTATGTTAGTGTTTATTGACACATGATTATGAAAGTTGAAACTATGTGTTTATTGACACATGATTATGAAAGTTGAAACTATGTGTTTATTGACACATGATTATGAAAGTTGAAAATATGTTAGTGTTTATTGACACATGATTATGAAAGTTGAAAATATGTTAGTGTTTATTGACACATGATTATGAAAGTTGAAACTATTTTAGTGTTTATTGACACATGATTATGAAAGTTGAAACTATGTTAGTGTTTATTGACACATGATTATGAAAGTTGAAACTAGTGTTTATTGACACATGATTATGAAAGTTGAAACTATGTGTTTATTGACACATGATTATGAAAGTTGAAACTATGTTAGTGTTTATTGACACATGATTATGAAAGTTGAAACTATGTTAGTGTTTACTGACACATGATTATGAAAGTTGAAACTATGTTAGTGTTTACTGACACATGATTATGAAAGTTGAAAATATGTTAGTGTTTACTGACACATGATTATGAAAGTTGAAACTATGTTGGCTTCTGTTTCTAGTTCGAAGATGTTTAGTTATACTTCACTAATAAACACATTCCAGTTTGCTCGTAACTCGGCTGACTCAACTCATTACTCGCGTCCTTAATGACGATCATTATATTGCTAATCATGTACATTGTATATATTGCAGTTGCTACTGGCAACCTGCCTCTAACCATCATTGCTAATCGTTTGCAGCCAAGATACTATCAATGCAATGAATCATTGCAATTAGACACTTTATTTCTTGATTGACATCAGAATGTTAAAAACTTGGTGAAAAAATGTTTGAAAAGTTTCGTGAATTTCTTCATTTAAGTTCTTGTGTTTATCTTGCAACAGATATTGGTGGCATCCATGAACTGACTATTGAGTCATATCTTCAAGCAGATATAGATTAGCATATCTATAAAGTTTTTTTCCAAGCAGAAGCTGCAACCGCGGCAACCTGACATAGCTCTCCCCAGAGAGACCTATGTAGGGCTGTCACCTGGAGCTTCTATTGCATGCGATCTACATTTGATCAGAAAATGTTTGCTTTGATCACTTTTAACACGTCTCTGCTCTTTATAGTTAAACATTCAACAATAATCTCAAGACAGCACAATTTCAAAATGACACAACATGACATGAAAACATAATACCTTTATTGTATACAAACATCATACAATAGCATAAGTATATATAGAGAGTACTGTTTATCTCCAAGCAGATGTAGGGTAGCATATCTACAGCATCATCTCCAACTGAGTCCAAGCAAATGCAGGGTGACATATGTACATACAAAGGTGTACAGCATGAGACAGTGATAGCAGACCAAAATTCCAGTTTTATTCGAATTTTGTGTCTAAACTAGTCATTTAATTTCATGTTTCTAAAAATTCTTCTACTTTTCAAAACTTATACGCTATAATTTAAAGTATTTAGAAACAATATTTCAAGTATTTGCGGTTTATACCATTGTTGCACAACAACATTCAATTTTGAAAAGCTGTACCTAATGGTAAGAGAGCACACATGGTTTTGTGTTTTCAATTTACAAATAACAAGTAGTAACTTGGCTGTTGATTAGTTTCTACCATATCAAAAAGCTTTAGTTGAACATAACAATTGTCAAACGCAGCATTAAACAAGGTTACAATCCTCACTGACTAAATACATAACTACTCAAAATGAATGATAGCCTGGATGGAGAACATAAACCATGATAAAGTATGAGGAAAAACACCAACAAAGAAACAACAAACTAATGCAGGGTATCCTACAAAAAAGTAGGGCGTCCAATTTCTTATTATTTTCAGTACAGGGCGTCCAAAAGACACCCTGGACACCCCCTAGCTAAAAGCCTGTTCTGACATCCCCTTTGTAGTATTAAAACATAGATGAGACAACAGTTCAACAATTATGTTCAATGTTCCAGTTGTTCTTGGGACAGCACTTAAGCTCAATAACGTTTCAAAGTTGTTATTGTAGCCACTCCATTTTGTTTTGTCTAATGTTGGTACATTTTGATATAGTTCTGACATCCCCTTTGCAGTATTAGAACATTATATAGTTCTAAGAAACAACAGTTCAACAATTATGTTCAATGTTCCAGTTGTTCTTGAGACAGCACTTAAGCTTGATAACGTTTGACAGCTCTGTTATTGTAGCCACTCCATTTTGTGTTGTCTCATGAAGTTATACCAAAATAAAACATTTCACTTTTGACACATGCATCTTTGCTCTTTATTCATCAGTATTGTCCAGACATTACAATTTCAATGAAACATACACATGAAACATAGTTCCTCTGTAATATACAACATGACACTACTGATTCCAAAAAATGTCTTCCCCATACATAGACCTGTGTAACCTACTCTAACAGAGAAATTAGCTCCACATACATATCCTAAACTCGTTCCTGTCTCTCAAATCTTCAATCACAAATGAAAATCTGTATCTCTACCTAAACATTTTCCCTCCCAACATCTGCTTCGAGATTAATATTTTTCACTAATTCCATTCAAGCAAATGACAATGGAAGCCAACTTATTACCCTGTTTGGTGTTACAGGTATGAACATACTAGGTAATACATTCTTTCCTCTCTAGCAGTTACACAAATCTATGTGGACATCCTCCAAGAACACAAAACTACATGGCCAGCGGCCGAGATAAACTTTTTTCAAAAGTCTTGTTTATTATAAAATGTGCACTTTGAGTTATATTATGGCTTCAGATTGTTATTTGTTACAAGGTTTTAATTTCCTCCATTGCTTCTAATCCATCTACAGGCCCCAAGGCCCCACACAACATGGATGCCTTCCATCAGCTCATGGTAGAGGAACTTTTGTCCCTGACGAAGCCAGGCATCAGAGTGTGGGATGCATACAAGAAGGAGTATTTCACACTTACCGCTGATGTCCTGGCATACATCTTTGACTGGCCTGCCCGATCGAAGTGCACGTGCCACCAGGGTGCCAGAGCCACGTCTGCCTGCCCCTTTTGCCATATGACAAGTAAGTCTATTCAACAGTTATTTATACATAGGACTGATTTATTTGAATGTATCTAATTCTACCCAAACCTTCAAATTCAATGGATAAGATTTCTAGAAGAAGGTGTATGAAGTTTGAAGGTGTATATTTTATTTGTTAGTTGTCTTGGGGCAACATACTGAAACAATGGTGATTTGATTGTGTCTTGTTTGTTTGACTGATTTCTGTATCGGTAACATCAAAATCAGTGTGCCAGTTACTTTGCATCTGACTGATTGTGAAGACGTTGAAGGGGGTATTTTATGCTCCACCATGTAAAAATTTTGTTCAGAATTTTTTAAGCTCTGGAACCAAATTGTGACATGGAGTGTGATGACAAACGATAAAACACCAACAAGTAGGGGAAAAGCTTCATCTGCATCTGTATCTGTATCAATATAGCCGGTATAACCGCCTCCCGGCGTAACACACCAGCTTCGCAGGCACGCGGCGCAGCGGCAGCTAGTACATTACACCGAACGACTTGTTGCACCTATGCTTTGAACCTCTAGCTCTAAGCTTTGTTTAAAGCTATCTAATGTTGACGCCCCTACTGTACTTGGTGGTAGCGAGTTCCACTCTACGATAGTTCTAGGAAAAAACGAGTTTTTGAACACCTCAATTCTTGGTTGATAGCTCTGATACTTGTAAGCATGACTATTTCTTGTTCTCTTTTGAGCTGGTATAAGGTACTCAGTAGTTGGTACATCCACTAGTTGATGAGACATTTTGTACATCATACATAGTCCGGACATTTTTCGCCTGTCTTCCAGAGACACCCACTGTAGGTTTGTTTTCATTTCTGTGACACTAGCACCCCTTCCATAGTTGTTCGTACAGAATCTTGCAGCTTGGTTCTGTACTCTACCTAGTTTATCTTTGTCTTTCTTTGTATATGGATCCCATACAGTCGCGGCATATTCTAGGTTTGGTCTTACAAGCGATGTGTATGCAAGTGATTTTACTCTAGTTGGGCATGCCCACAGATTACGTTTGATCACACCCAATGTCTGTTTAGCCTTAGTTGTGATATTGTGTACATGCTCACTCCACTTCAGGCCGCTTGTTAGTGTCTTCATAACTCAGACTCAATAAAACTCGGTTCACTCCTGTGAAGAATATGTTCATTTTTGTTTCAGCGACAACCTGGTCTGAATTCCATGTGACAACATATGGAAGCAGCAGATGCTTCCTTCCAGAGAACCATCCTCTCCGGTTGGATGACAAACACTTTCCTGACAAACGTGTAGAGGACCAAGCAGAGCCACCTCCCCATGACGACCTAGAGGCTTATGGAAAAGCCTACGACGTATTCGACGAGGTGATTGAGCGAAAGAAGAGAGAGGGGACTACCCAGGGAATAAGGTACTAACTTCTGAAACTAACTACTGTCCCTGGTATGAAAAACCTCAACAATAGTACAATTATATATATATATATGTGACTCTCAGCTGGTGTCCGCCACCAATTAATGCCCCAGGCCCTCATCACCTTGCTGGCTTTAGCACTTGTGTGCTTTGGATCTGTTACAAACAAGTGCCATCAAGATCACAGTGGCTCATGCAGTTTAACCCCGAAAAATGCTACATCATGCATATTGCCATATAACAAACAAACGCACCCCAAATGTGAACAACAGCTACCAATTCTGTGGTCAAACACTGGAAACAACCAAAGCCCACAGCTACCTAGGTGTTACATTAACATCAAACCTGATGTGGAGTGATCATGTCAGTTAAGTAACAGCAAAAGCCAAACAGACACTAGGAGTGATCAGGCGTAACTTGTGGACTTGCCCAAGGAAGGTAAAATCACTTGCATACACATCATTAGTCAGACCAACCCTGGAGTTTGTCGCAACAGTTTGGGACCCATATACAAAGAAAGACAAACTGGAAAGAGTACAGAACCAAGCTGCTAGCTTCTGTATGAATAACTACGACAGACATGCTAGTGTTACCGCAATGAAAACAGAATTACAGTGGAAGTCTCTGGAAGAGAGAAGGAAAATGTCCAAACTATGTATGTTATACATGTATAAAATGGCAAATAGGCCAGTAGACGTGCCAACAGGTAAGTACCTAGTGGCAGCACAAAAAAACAGCCACGACTACGATTTCAGACTTATCAACCCAGAATAGAGGCATATAAACATTCGTTTTCCCACAAACTATTGTTGATTGGAATTTTGTTATCACAAACTACTGTAGGGGCCTCTTCGTTAGACAGCTTTTAAGCAACATTTGGAGTTAGACAAACAGGGCTTATGTGTTTCTAGCCAGTCGACGTAATAGATCAGCCGTCGCCGCGTGCCTGCGAAACTGGTGTGTTACGCCGAATGACGGTTACACCGGTTAAACATTACACATACAGAGGAAACAACCACTGGTGTGTTTCTGTGTGAACTATTTCTGCACAGGTATTCACAAAAACTTCAGTGCCGAAAATCCTGAACATAAACCAACCATTATCCATTTGAAGTCTGTGGCCGTCAGGGAAGTTTTGACCGATGTATCGGTGTAGCGTTTCAATCAGGATTTGATGGCAGAAAAAGTCCGCATCCATAATACCTTTGAACACCAGGATGGGTGTGCGGCCTTTCTTTGATATACCAGCCCATGCATAAACCTTCGTAGGGTGTTTGGGCCTCGGTTTCAGCTTTTGGTTATAGTTAGGATCAACCTGTAATGGCCGTGACATGTGACAGTTTGTAATTTGTAATAATTAGTAGGTCGTATGGCTAGTTATGCCTACACATGACCCCTAGATAGATGTATATAGATTAGAGGTAACCTTGTATATCTGTTACACACCTGCCATCTTTTCCTGAAACAGACTTTGGCGTGACCGTCGAGGTAGATGATGGTCTCGTCAGACCAGATGACATCGTCGAAGGACTCTCCATCAAGCAGCATTTGCTGGCACCATAGGAGTCTTGCATTCCTGTTCGCTTCACGAATGACCTGGCAATATCGCGGACCTCATTTTACCTGTAAATTTTTTTTTTCAATAACAGCCTGACCCACAATGGGAATACTAGTAACAAAATCATTAGAAAAGCGTGTGTCCCGAAAGATTTCCTGTTGCACAGTAAAGTAGAAAACTATTAGAGAAATAAATGACTGACCCACCCTATAGCATAGCGGTGCCGCTTTACTGTTGCCACCGACACAGACAGCCCGAACCTGAAGAAGAAAAGCATGCCTATGACTACCAAGTAAACTCTCTGAAAAGTGTTTTACGGCACAGGCTTATAAACATCGAGTATTTAGAGTGTTCTGTTGAGGGTATTCAGCACCAGGGACAGTACTACTGTGGAGGGTGTTTAACACCAGGGACAGCACTATTGTGGAGTGAGTTCAGCACCAGGGACAGCACTACTGTGGAGGGACAGTTCAGTAAATTTTGTGATTGAAAGTCCTTACCTATCGAACAGCAACCGCTGCAGGTCTGGTGCGGTCAATTCGTCGTTGTTTTTCATAGCATCGTCAATGAAATTCAAGTGCACCACTTGCATCTTGTCAATCCCGTGTTGGCCTGGCCTTGGGTATACAATGGCTCCATCCGTCTTAAGCGAGTCCAAATACTTTGACACTGTCTGTCGGCATCCCCTCAAATCTTCTTCCTTAAGAACCCTTTCAATGGCAACTGGTCCGTACCCTTGGTTGAAAAGCGTTGCTATTCTACATATCGAAGATTGCGGCAGCGACATTACTACGTACTTACTTACTAAATTTGGCTTGTGTACGATAATTGTGCAAACTTCAGAGCCGCAGCGGCAAGAAGTTCTGTTTTTGACTATGAGTATGAGGAAAACAGTAAGTATCCATTTTGGGTGAACAAACCTCTCCCATATACCCCGCATCCGACTCTGTCTCTAACAGACCACAAAACGTGCAAAGACAAACCTTTGAAGCTGTGATTCTGCTGGCCAGACAGCAACGCGAGTTGCAAAGGCAGCAGTCCGAAATAATAAATACTCTACAGCACATGATGGGGAATGGCATGTCACAAACCGGCACATCCAGCACCACACCCCGGCATTAAAAAAACGGGCAGACTTGTGAGTGGATGAAGCCGGGTTCATCGTTCAATGAAATACCAAACAGAAAATTACAGAACATATTCAATCGTAGCAATGGGCCGGCACATTTCGCTACACAATGTGCGAAGATTATGTTCAGTAGGCCAGAGCTAGTGTCCCGCAACGTGCAGGGTAAAGGAACACTAGCTCTGGATCCTGTCAAAATCGGCAAGATAAGATCATATGTTGAAAAGTTGTACAGCAGGGAGGGGAGCAAAGTGGGCACATGGAGGAAATACAGACAAAGCATAGATTCATGGGGAAGACACTTAAAGGCCATGGGAGTTCCGAAGGAGAATTAGTCTGCAAGTCTATAAATTCAAATTCACAACGTTTTTAGATAAGATTTGTTAAGAAGTTTAAATTTTCTCCATGCATGTTTCCTCTTTGAACATGTTTAACCATTTCTGTAAGTGTTGAAAACATTTTAAATGCAATTGTTCAAAATATTACCTTATTACAATTTTCACACATCTGTGTGAGTCTTTATTACAGTTTTGAAATGTACAAATGGTAAGTTTATGTTGGAACAATTTATAAACTTACTAAACAGGCAACGTTTGCGAGCAAGTAGAGGATGGCTTTACCACATCTCCATACAAAAATTTTGACCCAATCCCCACTACAAAAATTGGATCTTCTCAACTTGTGCAACAATGCCATTTGTCGATCCCTCACTGTCACCCGCGGTTGATTGATTGATTCACTGTCCCTGTCAGGTGCCAATGTGAAGATTAGTGTCCCTGACAACAATCACAGAAAATGTCACGACAAACCCCAGGGCAATATCCATGACAACTAAAATCACAAAAAAATGCACAAATATGAGCCTTACTTACTTTTTACCAGCTAACCCCGTCCTAGACCAACGCACACGTGTTACTCCTGGTTGTAACTGTAAGCTTCTTTTTGTGACGTAGGTTTTTTTTACCTTTGAACCTGCTTTGAACCGGTCCACACGCAGGCGTACTAGAGCAAAATCCACACGTTTGGCGGGAACCGAGTAAACCAAAACGAAACCCGAGAACCGTTCTTGTTTGTTGTTTACAAATAAAACTACAAAGAGTTCCAGCTATCGTGAAGGGCCATAATGCTGATATTTTTTCCGTAATGTATTTTCAATACACAGTAACAGCATTTGGACTGCATTATCCAGTCATGGAAATGTGGGAAATGTTGTTTCGGGGAGATGTCGAGATAATTTGCCAAAACGTAAACACTGACTAATCAACCCCCTGGAGTCTTTGGGGGCGGAGTCTCCTTGAACCCTGTGGGAGCGTTGTGATTGGCGGCTAACTGTCTGACCCGCGCTGAACAAACCGTACGGACGAAACAAAAATACTTGCAGTTTGTCATTAGTAAAACAAGATCGGATTAGAGTTCTTGCGCATTTTTGTTAACCGTTAAAACGTTTTGGTTGCCGATCGTCAAGCCAAGCTACGGAGGAAACATGGATAGGAAACGCAAGTAGACACTCCGGGCTGTGTGTGCAGCAGTGTGGTATTTATTGATCCACCGTCTACAAAGACAGAAGGAGGCCGGTGACAAACTTGAATATTTCCCCTCCTTAAAGTAAAGTACTGGTTAAAAAGGGCATGTCGATAGACTCCGGCAATAAACATCTGTACCCGGTGTGTACAAACCCGTAACCCCCGTAGATACATGTATATTTTATGGATGTCTTTTTGTCTTCGATAACAGAAATATTTATGTCAGGCTTGTCTTCCCTCCCCCAGGAAAGACTCAAGACGAACACGAGCTAGAAAAGGGTGCAAAAAAAGGGGCTCCTCCTCGCCCCCCTGTTGTGGAGATCACTATTGACAAAGCCGTGATCAAAGGGTAACCTGTCATACACCTTTTGCCTTTCATATTTCTAGGAACAATACCGTAGTGTGCGATTTCTCGTGGGTCATCTGCTGTATGTAAGAGTATGCGATTTTGTCTGTTTTCTTTCGTCCTTAATTTATCGCCAACTTTATCTCATATATAATACGGAAAAATACGGAAGAGAGAAAAGAATAGCATTTGGGATCAAAGTTTTAAAAAACCCACTCTCTGCAGGTATCACATCTTCCGCTTAAGGCCGCTAATGGGCCTCAGGATGAATGTTGTGGCACAACCCGACAACCAACACGACAAGCACGCACTGGCAGTGTTTATGCCGCCGCTGGAGAAGATTCCCACCGACCAGCACGACGTAGTAACAGACACAAAACGCAGGACCGTCGTCCGGGACATTGCTGAGAAGTGCGTTGGACACCTACCCGCCAGCCTGTCGTCTATCCTGAACCAGCTATCGTCAGCTGGCGAGGTGGAAGAAATCACGTGGTAATTACGTAAATATTTGCTGATTGGGAAGGGTGTGCAAAATCGATGTTCATGTGTATTAGCGTATTAAAATTAGGGGTCAGTTTTTTTTACATTTACCCAACTGTCCTTTGAGTGTCATCCTTTGAAAGGTTGAAATCGATTGAAAGTTACGGTAATTCCCGATTCTACTGTTACGCGTCTGAAGAAACTTATTCCCATGTCTTCATTACAACAGCGTTGCCATTGGCCTGCCGCGTCGATCCTTCTGGCCGTGGCCCGAAGCAGTCCAAAAAGGTGGTGGGGCCGTCGTTCCCTGCCAGATTCACCTTCAAGTGGTGGACAAAGAGAGGGCTACCGCAGCGCTAAGGGCAGCTTTCAACGACATGGGCCCTGAGAAGGAAGTCTTGACCGTCCTCTGACATGTCTGTTTCGTTTACGAATAAAGACTTTACTTAAAAGTGAAATGACTTCCGTCTAATTCCTTTCCTAAACGGTGATATTAGTATCTACCCGGTATCAACTACGTTTCGACTGATATTTTTAAAACGGTGCACCGCTAAAAGTTAAAACGGCCGCCTCCTGTCACTCAAGTTTGAATCCGTGGGAAATCTTTCTAGTTCGGGCCGACACGCTACATATAATTTGTAAACATGTTCATACACGCGCCAAGATTGGCTACACTTCCGGGTCTGTGCAAATAATTTGTCGAAAACTCCCTAAATTACGTTAGAAATTTATACTTGACAGAAATATATCCCTCTAGTGCGTATATTTTTTACGAATGTTTGCGTTTTTGTCCCAGTTCACGCTCAAATACACTGCATCATTTTCGGCAATGTTTCCACCGCCAGCAAATTTCCAAGACCTGCTTCCCCACAGTGACTTTTTTTAGGTGCGTGGTTTAAATTGAAATGGTTTTTGTCCGACCGAAAAATATTCAAATCGCACGATATTCGGGGTAAAACCCCAATGCCTAATGATATTTGAGATGACAATAAAATCAGAAATTTGTCTTTTCCACTGAATTTCTACCTCCTCACAAAACTTGATTCGTCACTATCGGTACAGTTTTACGTTTCACTGCCGTCTTACCTTTCAATGCTGTCGGTGGGGTGACCCGCTTCCCCGAGGATCGAGGATTAAAGTTACCGGCGCCGCCGACAGGAAAACATGCGTGGTTTGGGCAAATAAAAACACAACAAGCGATTATCAGACCTACTAGATTTTATTTCAAACAACTATCAACCTGATGCATTTAGTTTTGTCACACGAAACGCCGAAAATGGGGTGCGCCCATTGTATCAGTATTTCCCTCACAAGTTTTCAGTTCCCGATTGGGGCGGTCAGCCACCCGCCCAAAATCAGTCTTATTAGCGTGGGTGTTTAATAACAGGAAATAATCGCCATGTAATATTGGAATATTTTTGGAGCATTTTGGGACCATGGTGTTCCTTCACAGTTTTGTCGCTTGGTTGCTGTAGGATGTACCATCATACATGTACCAAGGACATAATACATCTCGTATAATGTCCTTGATCATACCAAGTGCCGCCGGCGTGCGTTGCTCCTGGCTTTTGCGGGTCAATGACCTCAAGGAGATGCGTTGATTTTTTCGGAAAACCAGCAGGCGAGGTGACGTTTAATAGAGATTATCATATAGCGGGCGGCTGCATATCAAAAGGAGCCAATTCCTGCAGAAATCGCCGACTTTCGCACCGGTAAAGCCGATCGGGCACGTCGTGTTGGCGGGGCCAGGGCGGGGCACTATTAAATCACACACTATAAAATGCGGCGATATCGGGTGACTCACGCAGTAACGAGAAGCTTCAGCAGAACTCGGACGCATTAAATGCGTTACTCACGCGTTACTGTGACGGGTTAGTACCGCGTAAATGCCGCGTACGTACCGCGTGAGTACCGCGTGAGTTACGCGTTACCCGTTAATGCAAGCTGTACTGTATGCCGACCAAGTTTTCAGAGAATGGTGTAATAATAGAATTAAATTTTAATAACTTTGGTGTAATTATGACGTCAGAGCTAATAATATAGTCCGCCATATTGGATTTTGACCAATGACGTCATCAAATTAGCATATTCTATGCATATTAAATGATTTAACTTATATTTAATTATGTAAGATGTTATTAATGTTCGAAAAGAAGTGTACTTTAATATAAAACTTAGAAAATTTTTATGTTTAAACCAAAATTACTTCTATTTTCAAAAAAACTGCCACGATGGTCAAATTTTGGCCCAAATATTCCAACCTTTTTATCGAACAGAATCATGTCCGATATGACGTCATTCGAATGGAATCATGTTCGATATGACGTCAATCGAACCGGGGTTACCCGCGGTTTTGTACAGTAAACCCACGGCTTCAAGCCCGTTTTTACTAATCTCCAAGCAGATCTTTTGGTGGGGGTAAGACAGTATCAAATTGGCCAGTCTGTATCCAT